>NC_056731.1:1690471407-1690478907 GCF_019279795.1 Protopterus annectens | reverse complement strand
ACCAACCCCAAGATGGCATTTAGAAAGGGCAAAATCTGGACAGTTCACGTGTTAGTCAAAAGCACCTGAATGTTACTGAGCAAAACATCATTACTTGAAAAGACATGTTACAAAAAGCAGTTTGTTCATATATCATGTTGGGATAAATGATTCCAGCACATTTACTTCTTGGCTAAAATAATTGCTGCCATAAAATTATGCACTCATTAGACCAAGAAGGGTAGTATAGGACAATGTACTTCTGGGAGACTAAAACATGGAATAACTTATTTCAGGCATTTCTAAACAAGGTTTTAATGTACCATCTAGCAGGTCTGTTGTTACATTATTCCTCTAATGAACAAAGCCTCTTGTTAGAAAATGGTTTAGAACCACAGATAGTTTAAATGCAAAATACTTTTTATTTTTTACCTGCAGATAAGTAACTATTCCTTGAAAAGTAAGAACACATTATGCATTGTGTAATACACTGTTATACATGAAGAATAGTTAAGGTAGTCATTAATGTTTGCTGCCTTTGTAAAGTGTCAGACTTGTAGGTGGCACAAAGTCTTACACATGTGGATGCACATAAATACATTCTCATGCATGCCATGGCACACGATTCTTGTAAGGGCATGTTTAAATCAAATATTTCTGAATTGTCATGGTAATGAAGTCATTAAGTTTTTTGTTCATAGAATCCTTCACCAGATGGCAGCATTATGAGGCTAAAGAAGCTATTTTTTTTTCATTTTGGTCTATTTTTTAAACAAACTTCCAGCCTGCTAAGCTGAAACACCTGGTGAATTTTCTCAGGAACTGAAACTACCAACACTGCTCTGAGTCTGTTTGTTCTTCACTTAAACCCCATTGATCATACAAGCTGTTTGCCTCTGCAGAGTCCTTGTGATCTAAAATAAATGCAGTGTACTGCTGATGTCAAGCATAGAACCACCACAGTTCTGTGCTGATCAAAGTCTCACAATTAATAGAAATACTTAACAGTACATTGCTGTTATACCTGCACTGATCTTTGTACTGTAATAAAGAAAAGAAACATTTAGTGTATTGTGCGATTCTAGCTTGGAGGGGAGGGATACTCAGACCAATTACTGGTTAACTGCAGTTAAAAGCCTATGCAAACCTTCTGAATACTCTCTTTTTTTTCTTTTCCTGCTAAATGTCTAAATGTATAACTAGAACCTCAGATTTTCTGAAGCACTGGCTGGAAGAACAGTAATTAGATAATGGGAAAACAACCACAATAAATTATAATTAAGCTAAGTTAATGCTTCCAGGAAAGGGTCTGAGAGAGCAGAAGAGCAAATAATAAGGAAAAAAGAAGCCTGTTCACAGCACTAATGACTGCTCCACAATACAAGGAAGAAACTCCCAAATCCTCATTTGTTTAGCTTGAAAATCCCCTGTACATTCCCACAAACTACTTCCTTTTCTCTCTCATTTTCATTGAAAAAACTCACACTCTTTTTAATGAAGAAAAAGTTCAGAGAGTTTTCTTCCCATGAATGGATGGCAAGCACCTGTGAGTTATGAATTTTAAAGTGATCCTTCTCCTTTCAGCCAGAGTGGACAATAGGGGATCTCCTTTTGACTCACTTTCACATTGTTGAGGGTCTCTCAGATCAACCACATTCCTAACGGATTGGAGTCAGATCAGAGCTAGGCTGGACTGTATCAGGGTCTCTCTTAGAAAAAAAAGATGAGAGCAGATGGTCAGCAAAAAGCATCCCTCCCCTTTTCAGAATGCAATGGAAGGCAATGTGGGAAAACGTTTCTCCGCATTGCCTATTGATTCCTGAATAGGACCACTACTCGCCACCAGCCTGTAGGTATGAACCTCTGTGAACAGATGGGAAGATCATTATGAGCAATTAATCCCTTCAGTGTATCAGTGGGAACATGTTTCAAAGGATGTTGTAGGCATGCAAAGAATGGCTCAGAAACTGACCCCTCCCTGCAAAAAAAAAAAAAAAAATAGCCATCACTGCAGCATGGAATGCTGAGAACATACTTGTCAGGACTTCCCTGTGCATGTATTATTATTGCTTTCTCTTTCAACTCTGGTCAACATTCTGAAACATGTTTTTCATTAGTAAGTGCAGATTCCCATGTAGTCCTAATAAATAACATATTTTGAAACAATTTTAGATTAAAATGGAAGCACTGGGAATATATCTGGGTTGCTTTTGCTGCAAAGTAAGAGGGTGAATAACAAATGTACTAAGATGGTGATATGTCGTAACTAAGAGAGGACAGTCTTAAAATTCACAAGCAAATGCATTAATACTTTACAAGCAAATACGTTATACCTTGTGATAAATAGGGTAGTGTTGTGCCATGTCATTTGTGTTTGTTGCATTCAGTTATTGAAAAGTTCAGAGAGTTTTCTTCCCATGAATGGATGTGCAGCTTATTCTTTAAGAAGCAGTTTTTCCATGCCTCTGTATACAGTATAGCCATCCTCCTTTCCAGCAGACTGCATAGTTTTGAAAATATATGTCACGGACATAACTGTTCTGAATGATATTTAAGAATTATGATGTGACAGCAGTAAAAGACATAACATGAAAGAAAAGAACTCTCACAGAAAATTAAACATATGATATGTAATGTTCATTATAGTATCATTCTATCTGTGCTGACTGTACAGTCTGACTAAACATGTCTATCATATAAATTTAAAATAACTGTTACTCATTTTAAGCTGGCATTATGAGAAATCAAAGAGGAAAACATGACACTGACCTTGTTGAAGTGCCACTGTTTTTCCGCCTCTAATGCCTTATGTTTTGAGTATTGTTTGAAGGCAATTAATCAGGACCTAAATAATGGAAAAATAATAACAGGACAACAACTTGATTTTTGCATACATGCACTTAGGTTGCAAATTCTATTATTGTTTGCAGCACATAAAAGCTTGAAAAAATCATAGCACTTAACATGGTTGAAATTTGAAGTGACCCACTCCTGAAATTGATAGCCATATTTTGAGAAAATCACTGCAAGTGTAACATGAAACAATTTAGTTATTTGTGTAGTTTTTGCCAAAATGAACAACCCCAGGCAGATGCTTCATGCAAAAACATTGTTAACCGCCTCCTTTTTTCTATGCAATATCCTCATAAATACGACCGTAGTGTAACTATAGCAAAGCTTTGTTTTTTTACCATGAACTGAACAGTGTGATACTGTCACACTTATGTAAATGATGCCACATTCCCTCTTATTTTACTCACAAGTGTTGCACTGTTTAGTTACTACTATATGTGATTACATTAGATTTGTTTATAGTGAATGCCACATGACTTCAGCCTGGGTTGTCATATTTATCGCAACCATTAACTTGCAGAATAGCCATTTAGCCATTATGTGGGCTTATTTTATTTATTTACCTGGACCTATCATTATGAATGTGTTATTCTTGGTATAACTATTTGTTGTAACTATATGTCTATATATATATATATATATATATATATATATATATATATATATATATATATATATATATAGATAGATAGATATAGATTTTTTTTTTAAATAATGTTGTGATGGCATCATCTGTAGCATTGTATTGTGGATCTCAACAAATAAATGAATGCAATAGTGCTGTATTTGGGTCTATATCAAAAGACCGAAAAGGTGTTTAATCGAACACCTCTTTGTCGACACATAAAGAGTGAATGCACTAAAGCGCGAACGCTCAAAACAGCGATTTCTTTCCCTGGCAAAGAAATCACTAGCACAAACACACACACACACACACACACACACACACACACACACACACACACACACATACTGTAAAACATAACAACGTGGGGGGCTTTGCCTCCTCACACCCCAACTAAATATACCAACTCCGAGATCACACTACAGTGGGGAAAGGGGAAACACATGGGGATGGCCAAGCGATTTCTTTCCCAGGGAAAGAAATCGCTGTTTTGAGCAGTCGCGCTTTAGTGCATTCGCTCTTTGTGTGTCGATGAAGAGGTGTTCGATTAAACGCCTCTTCGGTATTTTGATATAGACCCCTGTATTTGTATGCATAGTGTATACATATTTTTGCTAATGTAATTAGGTATATTTTAAGCATATAATGTAAATAAAACTGTTTTTAAAGTTAGAGAAACTGTCTGCTGCTTCAAGAAAATGAGCGTGCCAACTGGCCCCAAGAAAAGTGAAAGTTTTTTTTACAGGTCCAGACCTGTAGTAAATCCTGTATTATATGCTAATAACAAATGACATAGTCTGTTTTAAATATGGAAAAAAGTAATATAGCTGCTTAGGCACAACATGTAAATATTCTGCTCATCTCTGGAATATTCATTCATAAAACATAAGGGCTAAAACCTCCATGGGAATGTAAGGCTAGGCTTCTAAAGATCTTCACAGATCAATAGCCTAGTAATTAGATATGAACGTATGAAAATATTTTATGCTAGTGCTGGCAACACTGTAATACTTGTGAAATGTATAACCTGTGAAAAATATGCCACTAATGATGGCATGCCTATGGAAGGCAATACTTATCTGCTATGATAGCCGAGCCTGAATTTAGGTACTGTGCTACTGCAAAGTTAATTAAGGGCAATGTCTTAACTGAGGCTACAGAGGTGTAGAGAATGTTTGATTACAACAGAGCAGTATCTACCTGAATTGATACCTTGAGCACACTCTAAGATGGTACCCCCTCAATCAAAGTTGAGGTAAAAGGCCTCTAAAGTAAGGACCAAAATGAGGTACGCTAGTTCTCTGCTCCAGTTAAAGTGCCAGACAAGCAATATACACACAGCATTTATAAACAGTCACAACACTGCTAAACCCTGGGTATGTAAATGAATGCCAGAACTGTACTTCCTCCTAATTGTCATTGTTGGTCACACCTACCCACTAACAGTTTGGTTCTGAGATAGCTGCCCCATTTGCCTAACACTAGTTATGATCCTGGATTAGGGTAGTGTGGTCATGCTGATAAAGGGGCAATGTGTATATAAAAAGAAAATCCTTATTAACAAATCAGATGAGTACTATCCATTCATGGGGAAAATAAACAGAATTCTATTCTCATAAGATGATAATAGGGAAATATTTTTCCACTTCAAAGATTTGTGGAAGTCAACCCGTTTTATAAACCTCCTTATCAGGGTAGAGGAGGAATAACCAAATAAGTAAGGTTACAGATCTACTTCTACCTAATCTGGGAAAAGGGGGAACCAACAATCAGACACATTCAATAACATCTATGAACCCATCAAAAATCAGGGCATTGTAGCATAAAGAGCTATTTTTTAAGCATATGTGTTAAACAAAAGTGATTCTTATTAGAATAAACTGTAACTTTTATTTCATTAGTCAGAGAGATGTTGCAATCACTTTTCAGGGATACCCACTTCAATTACTTTGCTATCCAGTTCACTATGGCTTTGTTGTGATCATTAAAAAAAAATATATATATATATAAATATATATATATATATATATATATATATATATATATGTAAGACCCATATATATATATATATATATATATATATATATATATATATATATATATATATATATAATGTAGGAAGTGAGCAATGGAAAGTATGCTATTGCAAAACTTGCAATGTTATCAACTTTCTAGTATAAAAAAATCAATATCTATCTTTTGGGGCATATCTCCTTAACCACTTTTTGGCTTTGCCATTTACTCTTGTGTTGAGAGTTGAAAGTAGAGAGATTTTTTTCATTTTTTTCTACACCCAGGTAAAGTGTACACAGAGAAACAAATTGACTGGGAAGGGTGGGGGCTTTGTGTGGATGAAAGTGTTTCCTTGATTAATTGTTTAGTTTTGCAAAACTACTACAGTGTGCATTTGTTTGGCATAAGTTGGGATAGTTGTGGCTATCATTCTGTGTTAAAGCTGAACTTGTATAGCTCTCAACCATTCTTGCTGCACACAATCTGGACAAAGCCAAATAATAGGGATAAGAAAGCACAAAATCAGGGAGTAGTTTTAAACATTGCTCTAATATACTTAGAAAGTTGATAGCATAACAGGTTTTCTATTAGTGTGCACTTTCTGAATGATATAAAGTCTGAAACTCAAATGCCTGCCATTGGTCCATAGGTAGTTAACTAGGCATGCAGTTCAGGAGACCATTAAGGAACCTAGCTTAAATTCCCAAATGCCCCTAAAGTACTATGTGGGTAAATTACTTGTTCAAGGTCATACAGTAAGCACACGAAGGAGGAAAGATTAAAGCCCTGTACCCTTGGAACAGGATGCACCTCACTAGCATATCAGAATTTATGTCTCTGCTAATTCCCAGCTGTCACTGGTTTGCACCCTCAGTTTGGAACTTCAGCACCTTGGCTAACACCTCGAACTGTAAATAGCTGCATTACAAATCTCACGTCAAAAGTCTCTGTTCCTTTCTCACACCTTTATTTTAATAAATCATATACTCCAGTTTCTTTCTAGAATGTGATCATAGGTAATTACTAGCAATGCAGTCCTGGAGAGCATTGAGGAACCTAGCCCAAATAATTATCTTGGAGCACTGACTGGTTAAATGACTTGCTCAGAGTTACAAAGTCGGCAAAAGTGACTGCAATTCTCAATGGCTTGCCAGAAAAACACAGATATTTTGAGGAGCAGACCAAAAGTAAGAGGCAAAAATCTGGACAGTTTGTGTAAATATGGAGATTTGATAGATGCACTGATTCTTGCACTAAGAGGCCAACATGTATTTTTTATATCCATTTGGATGCTATAAATACAGTAAAGTGGCATTAACTACTATGTGGGGATGCTGGTGGCTGGAAGTGGCTTACTCTCTTGATGTTTGTTCACTTAACCCCTTGGCTTTGCAAGCCTTGCGGTGCATTTGTGTACCACAAAGGTGAATTATTTACTCTGTCTATTTTATATTACTTTCATCCATAATAGATGGTAGTACATATCAGAAGCCAGTCATGTCATAAAGCTAGTGTCCCCAGTGAGGTGCATCACCACTATAAAAAAACAAAAAAACAAACAAAAAAAAAAAAATATATATATATATATATATATATATATATATATATATATATATATATATATATATATATGTGGGTCCCCTACACATGATTGAAATTCAAAAAAGCTGATTCCCATATGGCCGAAACCATATGATTGACTTTTGTAATTTCAGTCATGCAGAATGGGCATCTCCGTATAGTGAGGAATGGGAAGATTTCCATCTTCCACACTGTTGTGCGATCTTGGAGTTGGTATATTTAAATTGGAGGAGGTGTGGGGGGTGCAGGTAAGTTTTTTTTTTTTTTAACGATGTTCAGAATTCCAGAACTTGATCATATGGTCTTGGCCATATGGGAATCAGGTTTTTGGAATTTCGATCATCTATAGTAGACCCATGTGTGTGTGTGTGTGTATGTATATATATATATATATATATATATATATATATATATATATATATGTGTGTGTGTGTGTGTGTGTGTGTATA
>NC_056731.1:1690448907-1690466407 GCF_019279795.1 Protopterus annectens | reverse complement strand
ATCAATCAATCAATCAAATTAAACCAAATCAAATTAAGTTCAAGCTGACAACTTGAATCTTGATGCATTAATCAAATAATTAATACACTCAGGCTCAGATTATCAAATTTGAGCTCTGATAGCAAGTAGACAGTTCTAATAATTTAGGAGGTTCAGTAAACTAAGCACATATTATGTTTTATTGACAAGTCATATTTGCTAATACATAATAACAATTTGATCTTGGCACTGCTGACTTCACATTAACTAAAATAGCATTTGATTACATGACTTGTCTTGAACACCAGAACAAAACATGTTATTTTTTTAGTTCATTTTTGCACACTAGCTTCCACAGTCTGTCTCTTGTCTAAAACATGTCTCTGTGAAGCATGGATACTTCCCTTTTTTACAAAGACATTTAGTTAAGAAGGTCACAGCATGAACTACAGCTTTGTCAGAGATACATTTGTCTCATATATCTTACAGTTTAAATTCAAAACTCTAATTAATGAACTCAGTATTATTTAAAAAATTGCACACTAATAAACATATCACAATAGGATTTTATATAAATCTCCGAGTGTCAGTCAGTTGGGATTTGTCATGGAGATATGAACAATGAAATATGTAATATGCTGTAGACAAATACCCTCATCACTGGGTAAATGGTAAGTTATTTCCTAAGATACCATAAATACAAATTATTTTTGTGATTTTTAGAGACCCCCTTCATATGTGACAAAAAGCTTAAAAGAGGATAAATGATAAATATGACTTCTGGTATTGGGACTCAAGGATAGCAACAGACTATGGTACGCAAGTTAATAAAATGAAAGTTAAAAAAAATATTGAGACAGAAATGACTGAAAGGTAATCAAAGTGAGAGGTTGTTGTCGTTGGTTTTTCGGCTTTTTCCCGGTTAGGGGTTGGCGCAGCAGAACTCCGGTCCGCTAATGATTGGCAGTTGGTTTTTATGGTGTTGAGTTGCCAGCCCGATGCCCAATCTTCAATGAAGGCACGCCCATTCAACGCATGTCTTTTGAATGCCCACTCAACCATGGGGAGGACATGCAGACTCCACACAGAAGGCAGTCCCAACCAAAGCTGAGAATCAAACGGGAGAACCTCTTGCTGTGAGGCAACAATGCTACCGCTGCACCACCATGGAAATACAATCAAAGTGAGAGGTGAGTTGTATGAAAAAAAGGAAGGAGGCAATTGGTAGGAGAAATCAAAGAAATAATCAAGATGGCAATTGTTTTGAAAACATCCAGTACAAAAAACGTTGGAGGTGAACGGGTTGGTATTGAGAGGTGTGACAAAAAAAAAAAAAAAAAAGTAATCTGCCTACTCAAGAAAAAAGATCAGAGAGGTGGTTGACCATAGTGTTACAGGATATACTAGCAGAAAATGAAGAAATGAAGGCAAGGGCTGAATCAGCTGAAACCAAGCTAGACTGCTTAGAGGCAAAATCAGTAGATTTTGAAGACGAAGCAAGGTGAAAGAATATTGAAATAAGTGTAATGCTTGAAATTTTATATGGGATGGATTGTGAAAAGTAATAGGAGATTACTGGGCAAATATAGCAATGAAGGAGCTCCTAACAGAAGACAAGAAAGGAAGATATGAGAGAAAGTGCATCTAATACAGAGTGGCAACCAACTATGCAGGAACAAAAAAGATGGCCGAGACCAATAATTATGAGGCGGCAGACTTATGAGTTAAGACAGAGGATTTTAAGGAAATTATGGAAACTGGGAAAAAAGGCTAAAAGTTGGTCAGAAAAATGTGTACATGAATAATGATTTTCATATAAAATAAGACAAAAAAACATTTACTGCAGAGAATATGGTTTCAACTGAAAGATGATTTGTCTGGTATACATAAGGATTCATCCACAAGAGGCTACAAAAACCTTTAGTTTATCCAACCAATACCTTGGATTTAAAACAAAAAATTGAGCAAACCAGAGATCAGGGAACTCTGGATCAGAAGATCAAAGCAGAAATTATGAAATGTCAGCAGGAGACAACACCACAGCATAGAGAATAAAGTCAGATTAGTTTCAGTTTAAAAAGAAAACAGCAGAGATTAAGGCAGAAAGTGGAAATAAAAAGAAAAGCACTAAGGCAGAGGAAAGGTCAATCCCAGACAAAGAGAAGGAAGAAACTAAAGAGCAGGAAACTATAAATAGACTAAAAAACAGGACAAAAGTTGACCATGTAAATATGATATCTTTAGAAATATGTGTGTATTATTTCTTGGTTAGCCACTCCTTTAGAAAGCTACAGTAGAGAATGAAGAAGTACTGAAGTAACAATTGAAGATAGAAAGATACATACTGAAAGTAAAAGAAATGTAATGTAAAGGCTGACATAAGTAAAATGGTTAACATATACAGGGGCAGTGATGGTGAATGAATGAAAATGGGGAAAATGCAGGGACATATACACTGGAGAAGGATAATATCAGTAAAATGGGGAAGGAAAAAACTGATCCATGACTTTAAAGGAGAGATAATAAGAGATGGCCACTGCACCACAAAGTGACGAAAAGTGCAAATGAATTAAAATGAGTGATGTATTAGTAGTCGAGTGATATATTTTTAGACAATATAGAGACAAGAAAAAACACATACAGGTGTGAGGAATAAAGCAGGATTAGGGTGAAAACAAAGATAATTGGTTAGTAAAGGAAGAACAGTGCACATGCCTGAAAGTAAAAAGTGTGTGGAGGGTAGATAAGTGGACTGGTTATATAAACAAATTAACTGAATGGTATAAAAGAGCTAAGAGAGGAGACGGGAGGTGGTAGTGTGTAAATGTCTAACACTTTAGAAGAGGAAAAGTAAAGGGGCTGAAGGGATGGGAATTTGCATCACATAAACAGATATTCCATCACAGACTAAAAAGAAAGAGAAAGAAGAGAAAATAGGGATAATAAAGGCAGAGAATAAGAGATAATTGAGTTATGAAATCACAAAAACTAAAAGAGAGAAATTATAGGAGTGAGGAATAAAGCAGGGGAAGGTGAAAACAAAGATCACAACATCTTTAAAAGATGAACCGGAAAGGATTGAAAATAAAAGGCCGGAGTGATGAGTTGAGGGAAGTGGATATATGTACTTGGTGGCGCATGTACCATGGAAATGATCAATCAGAAAGTAAGCACCCTCCATATAAATGGAAAGAGAAAGGAAGGGAAGTAATAAGAAAACATGGGTAGAGAGAAAAGACCACTTTAAGAAGTCACAGAAGCTAAAGAAATGGGGTATAGGAGAAAGGGAAAAGATGTCAGATATGGAAATGTAGAAGGCATCAAGATATATACAGAACCAGTGTTGGAAGGAAGAGTAGACAGGCAATTAAATTATGTAAATAGTTACTCCGCAGTCTATAGGAGGATAAGACATAGGAATAAAAAGGGAATGGATGTGAGGTAAATAACAAAGGGGTTAGACACTACAGTCAAAAACGATCAGTGAAAGTTAGATGACAATGGCACATGTATAATAATGAAGGAAGAAACAAAAGAGATTTAACAGCTAATCCTGAGCATTTGGGGATACAAACCGAAATGAAAGTTGAAGGTTATAAAACGTTATAAAGCAGGACAAATAATTCTCCATGCATGATGATTGCATTGCCTCTATCAATGAAAACAGGAATAACATGTTTAGTTTTTTTTTTGGTTTAAAAAAAGAGAACTAGGATGATATTGAATAATTTCTTATAAACCCACTGACAAGACACTACAACAAAGAATGAATGAATGCAAAAGAAATAATAAAAAGCAGGCTATGTCATTTCTCACTTTATTGGTTATTTTTTTTTTTTTTTATTTTTATCAACTTGGATCATTTTGTGAATGAATACTTTACAATAGTATAATCTTTTTACAAAAAGTAACACACAAAGTAAAAACAAAAGTGTTATTTTATGTATGGTTTATGTAGGGTAAATGAACTAAGGATCTCATAAAATTAAATATATGTTTTAAAAAGAAATTATAAATAAAATCATCATCATAATCATCAACGTATTTTGTCTTTTTTACAAGGGGCCCTGGTGTTGTCTCTGCAGCTGACACTTCTTTCAATTCAGAGCCATTCTTCTGCCATCTTTAGACATTCATGCCAGACTGCTGTAGTCTTCTCTCGTGCAATTCATTAATCTTTTTGGCTGCATGTCCTCATCTCTTCTTGCCTTCTTTTTAACTTTCAAATTTACTTCACCAAATCATCTGCTTTTCTGTGCATATGACTGTACCCCTGTTATCGGCTCTCCAGGGGCTCATTTGATTTCAATTCTGATGTCTTCATTATGTCATCTGTTACACTATGTTGATTCTGTTGCCCATCTCAGGCTCTTCAACTCTATCACTTCAAGCTTCCTCAGTTGCCCTGCTTTCACTGTCCAGGTTTCTCTGAATCCCTAGTCCCTCTACCTTTTTTGTACATCTTAATTTTCAGCTTCATTGGCATTCTTCTGTCTCATCCTACCCTGAAACTTTGTTCCAGCTGGCTGCAGCACCTCTGATGCTAGCTGTAACCTCCTCATTTAGACTTCTCATCTCCTCAACTACCGCTGTTGCAAAAATTTCACTTCTGTCCCAGCTTTCTGCTTCTTCTGATTTCTCCATGTGCTGTCATAATGTCTGTTTTTTATCCGTACTCAATTTCATCTCACATTACTTCAGTTTTGCATTGCAGTCCTCTCTCATTTACTGGAGTTCCTGTTCCGAGATTTACTTGCTGTGCTATATCACTTGAATACAGCAGCTTTGTTCATCTGTGCCAGCTGAACTGTTTGCTGAAATGGTCCATCACCACAGAAACAGGAGTAAACTCAAAGTTCAGCCCTGATGCACACCCACTCCCATTGGGAATCTCTCTGTGAGCCTGAATGCTGTTCATAATCATATCACTGGGCACTTTTACAGATTCTGTACTAATTCCAGCAATGTTACCAAGACTTTGAACCTTCACAGGTCTAACTAAGCAGCTTTCTTGGGACCATGTCTTATGCTTTCTTCATGTCGTGAAAAGACCAGTTGTACCCTTTTTTTCACATCTTTAGCTCTTTTCAAACATCTGTTTCACTGGAAACAGGGTGCCAGTTGTATTGTACACTCATATGAATATGAAATGCTCATCTTCCCTACTACTTTTGATTACCCTGCCTATTCATTTACCAAATGCCCCCTCTCAGCATTTTGTGCAGTGACTATAATTTAATATCTCTGTACTACCCAACAGTTGAGAATATCCCATTAATTCTTGTTTAATGGCACTAAAATAATTATAGTCCAGTCATCTGTTTCCATATTGCAATGTGTGCACGTGTGTCATGAGCTTGTTAGTCTACAGAAGAGGGCTACACATAAATGAAGAAACAGGTTTGCAGATGCCAGTATACTATCTGGACATTAATATTAGGGTTTAACATTGAAACCCATTAAATGTGCACTGAAGCTCAAGGTTGTTTTTAGCAGATTGTACCTTGTGCTGTTTCTTGTTTTCAGTACAACATAAAGTATGGCTAGGAATGCTAGGAAGGGTAATACTGGGTGGAATGCCTTGAAAAGAGCTCAGGGAGAGGCACTCTTGAGCAGAAGATGGGGTGAGTAGTTTGTTAAATTATCTTTTATTTACTTTTCATGGAAATCACCCCAAAATTCACATAAACCTCAATGGATTTACACAAATTACACAATCCCCCACTAGAATCAACAAGTCTTCCAAAAAGCACTCCATCCTCGACTGGATATTAATAAATAGACCAGTCCTCTCCTTTCAATCTGGCTGTCTCCCATATAGTCTTAGTAATCATCTGCCAGCCTTCCTACTAAGGCATTGCATGTACTCTGCGAAATCCACTGTCTACCATCTAATTAGTAAGAAAAGAAACTTTAGCACCATCAACTTTATATCTGCCCTTAAAATCAAGTTATTAAACTTAGATGAAGCTGTAAACTACTTTAACTCTATATTCTTAAATATCCTGAACTCCCATGCCCCTCCCAGAACCATCACAATAAAATGTAATTTTGCCCCTTGACTAGGCAAATAAACCAGGGCACTGCTTAAAACTAGGGACAAAGCCTTGGACCAGTAGCATAAACTCAGGTCCCAAGCCTCAAAACAAGCATACCTTGAACATAGAAATAAAGCAAAGAGACTTATTAAACAGGATAAGATTAACTACTATCACAATATCCAAATTATGCATCAAAACCACCCACACAAGTTCTTAGCAGCTATTAATAGCATACTCCTACCAGGTAAATTTAGTGACCTTCGCCAAAAACTACAAATACCTTAGAAAATATAGCTATGCAATTCAATAAACACTTCACCAAGTCCATCCAAGCCCTCTCCAACCTTCTGAACTCCTCCCCTAAAACAGACCCACCAAAATCATATAATAACTATAGTACAT
This sequence comes from Protopterus annectens, assembly GCF_019279795.1. Lineage (NCBI taxonomy): Eukaryota > Metazoa > Chordata > Ceratodontiformes > Protopteridae > Protopterus > Protopterus annectens. The sequence continues at coordinate 1,690,459,985 of NC_056731.1, read as the reverse complement.
TTATCTTTCAACCAGTCTCCACAGTCAGGATAAAAAAAAAAATTGCTACAAAAACAAAAACCCACAACTCTGGCTGCAGATAAACTACCAACCAAATTTCTTAAAATTGTGGGTGAAGCTATAACCTACCCTGTAAACATCCTTATTAACAGATCTATGTCTGAAAATCTAGTTGCAGAGATTTGGAAAATCTCCCATATTATTCCACTTCACAAAATAAGTACTTCTACAGAACTGAAGGAGGTACTTCTACAGAACTGACCAATTACCACCTTATTGCCATTCTATCTCTTCTGTCTAAAATTCCTCTTAGCCTTTGATATGGTCTCGCATAGTAAAGTAAAGTTCTCTCAGATCTGAATCTAAATCAGTCCTCAATTACCTGGATCCAAAGATATTTATCTGGATGCCAGCAGTCAGCTCAGTGGCAAGGTGCCCTCTCACCACTACTCCATGTGACCCTAGAGGTTTCAGAAGGTCCCATCCTAGAACCCCTACTGTTCACCCTATTTACCAATGATCTCTATACTTCTACTCAGCATACTTCTATAATCCAATATCCTGATGATTCTACACTAATCTGTGCAGGTACTTTCTTACAGGAACTTCACTTGCTCACACAAGACTCATTTGATTCAGTTGAAACATGGCTTACTAATTCCCACCTAATTCTAAATCCCAACTTTTTCTTTTCCAACCTACTAGATCCACTGTGCCATGTCCCACATGTAATATTCTATCTAGGAGCAAAACCATTATCTCTCCCATAACACACACCAAACTTCTAGGAGTTGAGATTGACAACAATATGAGATTTGATATCCACATCTCTCAGACAATAAAAAAGTGCATAAAAAAATGGTGTTCTATACAGAAATGAACAGTTTCTTACAAAAAATTCAAAAGCCACCATTGCATGTACACACCTCATCTCAAAACTTCTCTATGCCTCAGCTATTCTTATTAACTTTAGAAAGACTGATCTAGCTAAACTGGACTGTTGTTAAAACAAAATAGCCAGATTTGCCAAAGTCTCTCCTTATAGGTCACATCATTAAATAGCACTAAAGCAACTTAACTGGCTGGTACTTCCTCACCTCTTACTCTTTAATCAACTTACTCTTTCCCATAAAATTCTGAATCATCCAGAAAAAAATGCCTGTGCTTCAAAATATTTTGCACCCTCACACCAGCAATAGGACAATGCACTCCAGTAATAAATTCCTATTAGAAGTAACTAGAGCCAGTAATATATCCAGTGAATCCCTCTTCTCCATCTTCATACCTACAATTTGGAATACACTGTCTAAAAATATATCGACCATTACTTCCTCAGTTGAGTTCAAAACATTACTAAAAATGTAACAATGAATACCTGGCTGTGTTTTTCTACTAGTCCTGGATAACTTAAGCCTCAGCTTGTTATTCATTCTAACCTCAGGGGCTCAGTTCCTATTAACTGTAAATATTAGCAATGGGCTCTCTGTTGAAAATTTCTGTCATCCTCATACTTTGCTTAGATTTAAGGTTTAATATGCGCACTGATGTATTTAATACTTGCTGTAATTGTTAATGTACTCAAGATCTAAATGTACAATGCTGACTTATGTATATTTCTACTTGTCATGTTTACGGAAAGGTTTTCTCCCTGGATCTCCACTGAAAAAGGACCTGTATCCAGTTGGACCTTCCCAGTAAACAAATGTAAAAAAATAAAATAAGTTTATGGGCATTTGTGTGGTAAGGATGAACAGCTGTATCAGGGATAGCCACCAAGCAGTGTAAACAATTGCTCTAGATGACTGTCTTTGTTGATGTGACACTATGACATTTTTGCTCTCTGGTTTCTTTGCTAAGTGGCTTACTAATTAATGGTAGCACATGAAATGGCGAGGTGTAAGAAACAAAGCAGCACTGGGATTATTGATTTATGATGCAATGCATTGTGGGATACTAACCACTATTTGCAGTTGTTACTGATAATTTAATATGTACATTCATATTTTCCTAACAGAGTAAGCTGCTCATTACTGAGGTGTGAAATGTCAGGGGAGTTAGACAAGTACACTTTCATTTTCAATGAATAAAGCAAACAAGCACAAACTAAGAAAATAAGCCGGATCCAAAGCAGTAAAGGTTAAATTGATGATCACAGCAGCCACAGGACAAAGAGAATTTATTAAGTAAAGCACTTTTCGTCTGCAATAATATGCAGACTTCCTCAGACAAAACACGTTCATAAAATAACAACTTAAATAGTGCAAAAATACTGATTGGTAAAACTAAAGACCAATCATACAGGGTTTAGCCAATATTTAAAATTTAAAAGCATACACTCAATAATCAAATAATAACACATTGATCACAGATAAAAAACCCCAAATAAGAAACTAAGTAAAAAAACCTAAATGGTAACAAACACCCTAAGCTATTGCCACTCAAGCAGAGACAAATTACTGCTCTTAAATGAAAAAATGATACATATAGACATTAATTATCTAGACAAATTCTTTAACTTTAGAAGGCTGCTGATAGAGCAGCCTTCATTCAGACGTAGGCATTTAATCTAATCTGCCAACGTAGTTCTGATGCTTCCAGAAGTAAATGTAAAGGAGCCCCTCTCATAGTGTCAAGCATCTGATCTATTACTAGAAATCTAAAATGGTGATCCTTGTGCTGAGTAATGTGCTTGGCAAGTGCATTCTCTTGTTTTGCTTTACTGATTGCGTATTGATGCTCATAAATACGGTCTCTTAATCTACGCTCAGTTTTGCCAACGTAGAATCCTGCACATTTTTGGCATTGAGCTAGGTAGACAACCATCCTAGAGTTGCAAGTACATCTGCAACGAATGTCAAATCTAGTGTTATTGATCTTGAATCTATTAGATTCATAAATGTGCCTACACTGATTGCAATTTTGACATTTAAACGTGCCGGGGGTTCGGCTACATTTACCCTCCGGTTGTTCTAGTAAAGATTTCAGATTTTTACCTTTTCTATAGGTAACTTCAGGTCTATCGCCCACTTTACTGAACACTGTATGGTTAGAATGGAAAATGTTCCAGTTCTTAATAATAATGTCCATAATAAGAAAACTGGTAGGGCAATATGTAAGGATTAATCTATTGTTTATATGTGAGTCAGATGCTGAATGTTCAACAAACACAAATTCTGACGTAAGGTCAGGTTCACCAATTGGGGCAATCTTAAGTATAGGTTGGTACACACCACTTAATCTTTTGTTAGTGACTTCTCTAACTAAATTCTCGAGTAAGTTAGATGGATACCCTCTATGTAGAAACATATTCTTAAGTGTATTACATTCCTTAAGAAAGTCATCCTCCAAACTCACCATCCGAGCTGCAAGCTGCCCCTTAACTACGGACCTTTTCTGATAGCTCGGATGGCAACTACTAAAGTGGAGGAATGAATTAGAATGTGTAGGCTTTCTGAATATACTTGCCACATAGTTGTTAAGTTCCTCATTTTTGACCAACCATACATCTAAATAGGCTATAGCTTTAGAATTGAAGGTGGAAGTAAAAGACAAAAAGGCCGTTGACTTGTTAAGTTGATCTAAAATTAATATACTATCAGCTTCACTGCCCTCTATTAAAATAAAGATGTCATCCAAGTACCGGGTATAATACCTGATCTTGGACATGAGTGCTGTGTTGTTAAATACATTCCCCCTTTCCCAGTAAGACATTACAATATTGGCCAAACTGGCCCCACAGGGTGACCCCATGGCAACCCCAATTTTTTGGAGATAAAAATTCTCTCCCAATATAAAATAATTATTATACAAGATCATATCCAGGAGTTCGGTAACAAGTGATATTTCATGTGATGGGGCGCCCTTGCTTTTAAGAAAAAAGGCTACCCATTCGGTGGCTATTTGTAAAGGTATACAGGTGTATAAATCTTTGACATCTATTGTCAAGAAGTTGTACTCTTTGTTGAATGTAAATTCCTTTATTTTGGCTAAAAAGGACCAGGAGTCCTTGCAAATTTGCTCTTCATCCTTCAAATATTTCTGTAATATTGTATCTACCAGTTTTGCTCAGGGGTATGTAGGAGATCCTCGTCCATCTACTAGAGGACGCATGGGGGGATTACTTAGATCCTTATGTATCTTAGGGATCCCAAAGATACAAGGGAATCTAGGGAATAAAGTAGTGAGATATTTATGTTGATCTTGGTCAAGTCTACCTTCGAAGAGCATTTCGTCTAAGGTGTTTTTAATGCTACGATAGGCATTATTAACTTCAGACCTGGAACTTAACGAGTATGCATCGTTAGAAAGTAGGTCGAGCATTCTGTCAAAATAGTCAACCTTATCAAAAACTACAACTCCTCCTCCCTTGTCAGGTTTACAAATACGTAAACAGTGTGACTTAACAAAATCAAGCAATAACATTTCTTCTTTGCCCATATCACTAGCACCTGAATTGGATAAGTGCAAATTGCTATTTCTTAAATCAAGTTCACACATGTTTTCAAAGGATTAGATTAAAGGGTGCAAAGGAGGGTTAAACATACTAGGGACCCTAATATTACTATAAGAGACATTTTTACTATTAATGTTATGCTCAAACAACAAATTAAAATTCAATTTGCGGGCAAACAGTTTGATATCAATGATAGTCCTAACTAAATCAAACTTTTGCTGAGGAACATATGTGTGTCCTTTAGATAAAAAATCAGCTAATTCATCCGGAATAGGTACTGTAGAATAATTAAAAATGTTAAAGTCACCTAGTTGGTTGGTAGAAATAACCGGTCTCGCAGCTTCATTAATAAAGGAGGCCGAACAATTTGCTACATGGTAACAAAATGCTCTTCGAAGGTAGACTTGACCAAGATCAACATAAATATCTCACTACTTTATTCCCTAGATTCCCTTGTATCTTTGGGATCCCTAAGATACATAAGGATCTAACTAATCCCCCCATGCGCCCTCTAGTAGATGGACGAGGATCTCCTACATACCCCTGCGCAAAACTGGTAGATACAATATTACAGAAATATTTGAAGGATGAAGAGCAAATTTGCAAGGACTCCTGGTCCTTTTTAGCCAAAATAAAGGAATTTACATTCAACAAAGAGTACAACTTCTTGACAATAGATGTCAAAGATTTATACACCTGTATACCTTTACAAATAGCCACCGAATGGGTAGCCTTTTTTCTTGAAAGCAAGGGTGCCCCATCACATGAAATATCACTTGTTACTGAACTCCTGGATATGATCTTGTATAATAATTATTTTATATTGGGAGAGAATTTTTATCTCCAAAAAATTGGGGTTGCCATGGGGTCACCCTGTGGGGCCAGTTTGGCCAATATTGTAATGTCTTACTGGGAAAGTGGGAATGTATTTAACAACACATCACTCATGTCCAAGATCAGGTATTATACCCGGTACTTGGATGACATCTTTATTTTAATAGAGGGCAGTGAAGCTGATAGTATATTAATTTTAGATCAACTTAACAAGTCAACGGCCTTTTTGTCTTTTACTTCCACCTTCAATTCTAAAGCTATAGCCTATTTAGATGTATGGTTGGTCAAAAATGAGGAACTTAACAACTATGTGGCAAGTATATTCAGAAAGCCTACACATTCTAATTCATTCCTCCACTTTAGTAGTTGCCATCCGAGCTATCAGAAAAGGTCCGTAGTTAAGGGGCAGCTTGTACGAGCAGCTCGGATGGTGAGTTTGGAGGATGACTTTCTTAAGGAATGTAATACACTTAAGAATATGTTTCTACATAGAGGGTATCCATCTAACTTACTCGAGAATTTAGTTAGAGAAGTCACTAACAAAAGATTAAGTGGTGTGTACCAACCTATACTTAAGATTGCCCCAATTGGTGAACCTGACCTTACGTCAGAATTTGTGTTTGTTGAACATTCAGCATCTGACTCACATATAAACAATAGATTAATCCTTACATATTGCCCTTCCAGTTTTCTTATTATGGACATTATTATTAAGAACTGGAACATTTTCCGTTCTAACCATACAGTGTTCAGTAAAGTGGGCGATAGACCTGAAGTTACCTATAGAAAAGGTAAAAATCTGAAATCTTTACTAGAACAACCGGAGGGTAAATGTAGCTGAACCCCCGGCACGTTTAAATGTCAAAATTGCAATCAGTGTAGGCACATTTATGAATCTAATAGATTCAAGATCAATAACACTAGATTTGACATTCGTTGCAGATGTACTTGCAACTCTAGGATGGTTGTCTACCTAGCTCAATGCCAAAAATGTGCAGGATTCTACATCGGCAAAACTGAGCGTAGATTAAGAGACCGTATTTATGAACATCAATACGCAATCAGTAAAGCAAAACAAGAGAATGCACTTGCCAAGCACATTACTCAGCACAAGGATCACCATTTTAGATTTCTAGTAATAGATCAGATGCTTGACACTATGAGAGGGGCTCCTTTACATTTACTTCTGGAAGCATCAGAACTACGTTGGCAGATTAGATTAAATGCCTACGTATTACCAGGTCTGAATGAAGGCTGCTCTATCAGCAGCCTTCTAAAGTTAAAGAATTTGTCTAGATAATTAATGTCTATATGTATCATTTTTTCATTTAAGAGCAGTAATTTGTCTCTGCTTGAGTGGCAATAGCTTAGGGTGTTTGTTACCATTTAGGTTTTTTTACTTAGTTTCTTATTTGGGGGTTTTTATCTGTGATCAATGTGTTATTATTTGATTATTGAGTGTATGCTTTTAAATTTTAAATATTGGCTAAACCCTGTATGATTGGTCTTTAGTTTTACCAATCAGTATTTTTGCACTATTTAAGTTGTTATTTTATGAACGTGTTTTGTCTGAGGAAGTCTGCATATTATTGCAGACGAAAAGCGCTTTACTTAATAAATTCTCTTTGTCCTGTGGCTGCTGTGATCATCAATTTAACCTTACACTTTCATTTTCCTTATATATCGCACTGTACAGGAAATACTTCTAGTTGTTTGCTAGTAATTATGAAGATATTCCCAAAACAAGTAATTTACAGACTGTTGCATGAAATCATGTGAACCTTTAAATAATGCTGAAGAAAATATCATATGATGCTGGTACTGTAAATTGGACATTGTCAGAGATACCGAGTGCTATTTATGTATGGTTTTGTTATTTTTCTAAATGTCTCTGTAAAGAAGCACTCAGACAGAATTTTTTTTTTTACCATCATGCAAAAGATTAAGCCTGGTTGAATAAAAGTCTTTCAGGAAAATTCAATAAATCCTACATGAAATTTTCTACCATGTGCACATCTCGAAATGATGTATACACGGGTGCAAACAGTTGCAAATTCAGTAAACCCCGTGTAGCAGCTGACAATCATGTGCAGATAGGGACTCCCCTGTGCAATGCAAAGTTTGGCTTAAGTAACTGAATTTCATGCAAATTAGTCAGGTGGAGCAATCCAATGAGCCATAATGCATCTGTGTAGACTCTGTGTCCATATCAGTAGTGTACATGGAAATTCTCCATGTACAGGAGTCTACACGGAAAGAAGGGGATTTAAAAGTCCACAAATATGGACATTATTTCCCTGAAAATGTGAGATCACATACATAAGTGTGCAAAACATACATTGTGGGAGTCTGAAGATAGTAGGGATTATGTGAAATGAAATTTTTCTTTAATAATTTTTGCATGTTTGCACTATGTGCTGCATTGCGCAAACATGCATAACATAAAAATAAAAAAAAATTGTAAAATAACACGTAATGTACTACAGAAAAAATGTACTGTAAGACCTTTTTCGTCGGGTCTGTACAATGGTGCATTCATACTGTTATCCAGCTTACATGGCTATGAACTGTGTAGTTTACAAGCTGTCAGCGAAAATATTATGCAAATGAGGGATAAACGCCCTGGATTTGTTGAATTGCAAAAGGAAGCAACCATGTCAGCATATCCATTTCGTGTGGGCTCCTACTTGGTGTTTATATTCCCACTGGATGTGGATGTCATCGAGGGGTGTGTCATGTTACTTTTAGGATATTTTGTGCTCATTGCATGTTTGCACAGTTCTACTCACTGCAAATGGTTTGGGTGTAGTTTAGCGTGGTTGTATGACTAGACCACTCATGTCCCAGTCATGACGTAGCCAGCTATAAATGGAAATTGAATATTTTCAACTAATAATATACAGTTCTGTCTATGCTATGCTGCAAGATGCTGTGCACAGTGCCATGCCATATAATAAAGTAGGGCCTTTAAATCATGTCAATTATATCCTAAGCAGATGAACTGCATCATAATTAGCCAATCCCACATAGTGGACCTACACCACAGCTGTATAAAGTATGCATACACCCGACATTCTGATTTTTCCTCAATGCTCTGAACCATTGGAGTAGAGACTTGAAAATTTTAACTCCGATAATGCTAGGGGCTGCTGCAGCTATTCTACATCTGTATGTGGTAGATGCTGAAGTCAATGCTGCTGTTGCTGCTGACAATAGACCTAGGATGAGGAGTAGAACAGTATTCAGGCCCAGGGTAACCTTCCAGAAGGTACATGAGCTGGAGATTGTAGAGCACTTCAGAGTGGACAGGGACATATTACAAGAACTCAGTGATCTCTGCCCCCCTCAACTCACAGCCAGAGCTAGCAGAGGGAAACCCATCCCAATGGAAAATAAGGTATGTGTAGCTCTTAGGATACTAGTTACAGGTACTTTTTAAAGACCAACTGGGGAAATGATTGTGATGTCACAGGCATCTGCACCCAGGATATTCCACCAATTCCTGGATGCGAGGCTCCCACATGCCAGTAAGCACATATATTTTTCCCTTTCCCCTGAGGTGAGGGACAATAATATACAACACTTCTACCATGTAGCACACTACCTTGAAGTACTGGGTTCCATAGATTGCACTCATGTACACATCAAGGCACCACCTGGTGAGCAGGGTATAATCTACGTTAACTGCAAGGGATACCACTCTGTCAACTGTCATGACATAACATAGGTAATGCCCTGGGGATTATCATGAATGTGTGTGCTGGCAACACTGGCAATTATCATGACTCCCATATCTGGCACACATCACAGCTGTAACAGATGTTTGCTAGGGGGAACATCACACAGGGCCATTAACTGGACGATGCTGGCTATGCCCTGGAACTGTGGATGATGACACCCATCAGACATGGACACACACCCACAGAAGAATTCCATAATGAGACACATGCACAAATTATGAACATCATAAAGCATATGTTTGGACTTCTGAAGTCATAGTTCCAATGCCTCAATATATCTGGAGGAGCCCTGCAGTACACTTCAGCCACATGTGCACAAATATTCACAGTATGTGATGTGCTATATGATCTGATCCTGTGGAAACAGCTGCAGAAGGATCAGTAAAGTGAAGGGATACACAGCCCCCCACTAGTGCCTATGTCACCACAGCCACAGTCACAGGAGGACTCGGAGGAGGAACACCCTGCTGATGTCCCTGTAGCTAGATGTAGATGTGCTCTGTATGCCCTGGCTTTGGCTAAGAGACAATGCATAGCACACTCACTGACAACCTAGGGACCTAGGGACAAACACTTTACTCTTACTCGCATGCATATATTAAAATTGATGCCAGCCAACTCACACATCCTGCATCTATCCAATTAGCTGTGTACTGCTTGCATCAGACAGAGTCAGCCCTGAACAACAGTTGTGTCAACCACTGCATTTGCAAGGTAAGTCCATAATCTATACAGTATTCTAGTGGATTATTATGATATGTCATTGCAGCTATGGACCTGGTACATTATTCGAGTAACTTTAGTTGGCTGTTTGGACAGAAAATACATCCACATGGGACTACAGACGGGTCTATATTACATGATTGAAACCTTAGGTTATTGAACACCTAAAGGTCGATCACTAAATATCAAACCCTTAACATCAAAAACGGCCATTTCCACACAGGGAAACAATGCCATTGGCCAAATTAAAAAAAAGTTATAAACCCCCATACCCCCGATGTGGGGGGTTGTGCCCACCACACCCCTCAAATAAATATATCAACTCCAAGATTGCTCTACAGTGGAGAAACAACAAAATCCGTATAATGCCCAAACAACTCATTTCCTTGTATGGAAAAGGCCCTTCACAATTTTCAGACTTCGACATTTTCTGATCGACCTTTAGGTGTTCAATAATCTAAGGTTTTGATCACATAATAGGGAACCACTACAGACACTCATTCCACTATCATGTCTCCATTTAATCTGTAGGCCTCATGCATAGAATATTCTTGCAGCCCTACTGCAAAAGGATACTGATAAATTATTCAAGGGAAATGTTAGAAACTGAGGTTAAATTATAGTCAGACTAGCGTGTATTCTAGCAGAACATGGGTTTTTGTGTCCCACCCCTCAAAACAGCAGTGTTCCTTTGTAACTGCCATAACAGTAACTCATCTATGCTATATGAGCATTTCACACAGTCTCAGGACAGTAATATACAATTTGATCTTACATTGTAAGTGTTAGGTAAATGAGGAATAGCAATGTACATATTTATGCAGGTGACTGTATGATGAATGATCCCTTTTCTATCAATCTGATTCAGTGGCTCAAAGGACTAAGGCAGTTAGTTTGTGTTACAATGCTCAAGGCTCTAATCCAGAAATATCCTGATATCTTGGATGTAAAGTAGTAATAAGTTGTGTTTTACAGACTGTGACTCTGTATGTGCTATGCTAATATTAACCTCTTTCACATATTAATTACACATTTGCGTGCTGCACCACATATCTAAGACGGGTTTAAAACGTCTTAGCCAATTCGCACAAAACACAGCAGTGCAGAAATTGATTCAGAGGTCACACCATATAACAAATTTAATCCTGGCCTGGAGTGCAGCTAGTTTCGGGCTGGAGTCAGTTAATGGATCAGTAAGTCACTTAGGTTTATAGGCAGGTACTAGGCTATTGGCCCTAGGGCCTATATAAGCCTAGCCAAACTATACCCTGGCTTTTTCCACCCAAGAACATTATTTTCCTGTGCCCCTGTCAAGTAGAGCCACAAAA
>NC_056731.1:1690406407-1690446407 GCF_019279795.1 Protopterus annectens | reverse complement strand
CAAGTTGTGTAATGTATAATGTCATGTGCACACTCATCGACAGGGCAAACTGATTTTGGCCACAGGCTTGCCCATCCAAATGCAAACAAACACATACGCCCAAAACAGGTACTGTTGTCCCATAGCTAGGCTACAAAACAGTTATCTGACTGCTAGGTTACTAGATGCAGATGACAGTAAGAAGCAATGTGACTCTGCAGACCTCTGAAGCTGTTTGACCCCTGGCTTGCTTATGTCGTCTTCGATTAGTTCACCTGCAGTCATTTATTAAGCAGACTTGAGTCGTGGTGTGTGTGCTTAGTACTGTGATCTATAGTGTGTAAGACTAGATGGGTAGGAGTTCTAATCTCATTCCAACCCATTTTCTGTGTGTGTGTGTGTGTGTGTGTGTGTGTGTGTGTGTGTGTGTGTGTGTGTGTGTGTGTGTGTGTGTGTATCTTCTTCTCTTTCGGCTGTTCCCATTAGTGGTTGCCACAGAGGATCATTTGTATCCATTTCTTCATGTCCTCTGCTTATTGCTCTGTCACACCAACTATCTGCATGTCCTCTGTCACCACATCCATAAACTTTATCTTAGGCCTTCCTCTTTTCCTCTTACCTGGCAGCTCCATCCTTAGCATACTTTGCCCAATATACCCAGCATCCCTCCTCAGCACATGTCCAAACCAACACAATCTCGCCTCTCTGACATTGCCTCCAAACTGTCCAACCTGAACTGACCCTCTAATATACTGATTCCTAATCCTATCCACCCTTGTCACACCCAGTGCAAATCTTAACATCTTTAACTCTGCCACTTCCAGCTCTGACTCCTACCTTTTTGTCAATGCCACCATCTCCAACCCATACAACATAGCTGGCCTCACTACCCTCTTGTACAGCTTCCCTTTCACTTATATATATATATATATATATATATATATATATATATATAGCTTAACTACACTTCCCCTAAAGCTCATTTAACTAACATTCATTTGACTGAGACCAAATGACTGACACTTTACCTCCCCTAAAGTTCACTTCCCCTAAAACTCATTTCCCTGACAATTAGTACTGGCAGTGTGTAGAGCACTGTAAGCCAAGTAAAAGGAATATGTTCTTTTCCCCAGTTTATTGTAACCTTGGAGTTAGTATACATAGTTAGGGGGTGGGGGACACAACTACTGAGGGGCTGCACTAGTTTGATTTTATATTCTCTGCTTTTGGTTTTTATATTGTTCAGTAAAACCAAACTAGGTGGGGGGGGGCTATGCCCCCCATACCCCCCTAACTATATATAGCTTGAATGGAGGATAGTGTCAAATACCTTGGCTAAGTCCACGTAGGCTGTATACACATATTTCCCCTCATCAAAGGCCTTGGTGACTGTCTCAAAGAGGTTCACCAGGATTAACAGGCATGATCTTCTTTCTGCTTTTCTCGGTTAGGGGTCACCACAGTGGATCACCTGTCCCCTCATGATTGGCAGTGGTGTTTTATGGTGTTGAGTTGCCAGCCTGGTGCCCAACCTTCCAGAGAAGGCACGCACATGCACGCACTCACACTTAGGGCCAGTTTAGAGTGTCCAATCCACCTAAAGCATGTCTTTGGGATGTGGGAGGAAACCAGAGCACTCAGAGGAAACCCACGCGACCACAAAGAGGACATGCAGACTCCGCAAAGAAGGCACCCTAGCTGAGGATTGAACCAGAGAACCTCTTGCTGTGAGGTGGCAATGCTAATCACTGCACCACCGCAGCTACCATTAACAGGCATGATCTCCCTTTGAGAAATCCAAGCTGAGTAGGGTCAAGTGTTTGGAGATTACTTATATCTTTGTTGATAAGGTTCATGGTAATTCGTTCCATGGCCTTGCAGATAAGGCTAATCAGGCTAATTGGTCTATATTTCTTTGTGTCAGTGGACTCACCACCTTTGTGTAAGGTAATAATGGTGGCTGTTTATCATTCAGCTGGTATGAAGCCAGTGGTTATACTATGATTGAAAAGAGTACCCGATGGCGTTGCTAATTCACATTGAAGCCCATGTAGGATGCAGTCTTGGATGTTATCATGTCCCATAGATTCTGTATTTTTGGCCTTAGAGAGGACATTTGTAACCTGGTCTTTCAAGATACAAGGTAGGGGACATGTGGTAGGGATGTCATGGGGTACATGTGGTGGGGACAGGGGAGTGAAGTTTTCACAGAACCTGTTGGCCAACAGGTTACCTGTGTCAACAGGCTCATTATATGTGGTATCATTAACTACCAGTTTGGCACAAAGCTGGGTCTGTCATTTTAGGTTACAGATGTAATTATAGAATGCCTTGTGGGTGTCCTTTGTTGAGGAAGCTAATTTAGACACATAGTTTGCTTTAGGAGACTTCAAAAGACATCTTATTTCCTTATTTTAGCTGATGAGGGAGTGTTTCTAGTCCAGCAGGGTTCCCTTCCTCTTACTCTTAGACAGCAATTCCTTCCTGTTATTGTAAAGCCTGTTAATGGCAGTTGTCCACCAGGCAGGTTTGCTTTTCCTTGAGGAGCTTGTTTTTATCCTGTCAGGTATGGCTGAGTCAATGCCGTTATACAGGTATTTGTATAAATCATTGGTGTAGAGCTCAGCATAATTGTGAGTTTCATCTGAGGGAGGAGGTCCAGTGAAGGCATTTATACCATCCCATAAGAGGGTATAAACTGCTTTGGAGAAGTATTTTAGTTTAGTTGCTGTGGGGGGGGGGGGGGGTCAGATATGATAGTTACTTTGAATGAGACCAATTTGTGGTCAGCTCTCACCAGGGAGGACTTCACAGTAGGTATACTATAGTGGTCCCCTATATTGGTAAGTATCAGATCCAGGATGTTGGCTCCCCTTGTGGGGTTGTCAACCAGCTGGTGTAGGACATTGGAGTTAATGAAGTCAAGGAACATTTGGGCAAGTGAGATGGAACATGAGTAATTTACTCAGTCAATGGATGTGTAGTTAAAGTCACCCAATACCATGGTGTTCAGATGTATCTTGAAAGACTCAAGTAGATCAAAATAAGCAGAGTGGGTGTCCTGATTCACAGAGGGGGTCCTGTAGTTGGTACCCTACCAGCAGTTAATTGCACCTAAGTGTCTTCAGGGAATCATACTGTTTCACCAATCTGGATGTGTATTTATCTTCAATGAGTATTGATACACTGCCTTCTTTAGTTTGCATGCCTTCTGTTTGAGGTCTGAACATGTGAAAGGAGGTGTAACCCAGTATAGCTGGGTTTCTCTCTACAGCCTTGAACCAGATCTCTGTGACTGCACAAATGTCTGGGTCTTCTAAGGTGAGGACAGCTTCCAGTGAGTGCAGTTTTGTTTTGAGACTCCTAGCAATTAGCAGCATAACCTTGAGGTTGTTTTTAGATGTTTTTTTATGCTAGGAATTTTGTCCTTGAGACACTGCCTAAAAAAGGCACTATGGGGGTTGCAAGAACCTTAGCCAGTAGCCAAAATCCCAGGGATGACTAATGATCACCACCTCTGCCAAAGCATCGAGGTCTGCCGATCATGTCATCCCAGGCTGACTGATAGTGGATACACTTAGAATGACACCAGAATCTAAGCCAATTATTGAAATAAATAATTTTCTGTTTGTATTGAGGCATCATCCTAGGTGAAGGTAAAGTGCTGCTTAAGGCTACCTGACTGAGACACATAGTCCAAGTGCTCAGTCATGTCTCTGTTCATGCAGTCCAGAGAGGTATGTCTCAAGTTGTTCACACCAACATGCATGATGAAAGAGTCATAACAGTACCTGTTGTTGAGAGATGAGTGCTTGTGTGATATGGCATATCCCGGCACCTGACAGACAGCTGACCATGACTTTTTCCTCCATCAGCCTGGTAAGAGGGACATCAGTGCATCTCACGACAAAATCACCTATGACTAATATGTTTGAGTTTGTGTTTTGCCTTAATGGTTTGACTGGTGAGACACTGGTGCATGAGTTATTATTTGTAATGTGTTCTGTAGATGAAGCATTGTGTGCAGCATGCTTATGTTTGGGAGGTCTCTGATGTTTAGGTATGTTTCTGATAAGGACCTCTGCATATGTAGGTATGTGTGATGTGGGTTTGGGCAGAGTAGGCACTGAGGTGTGCATGCTTGCAACCCACTCATTGTCATATGTACTGACTAGTATGTGAGAAAGCATGGATTCAAGATGTTTAATATAGTTGCATTTCTCACACATTTTTGTTTGTATGGACTAGGAGTAGTGGGTTGGGGATGCTATCCACATCTCTTCAACAGATGCTGCTAATGCTATTAGCAATAGATTATTGCTTGTGTATACGTCTCAATGGGCCATGGTTAGGTAGTGGCCTGACAGATGCTTAAATGTAAGATATTATTACCTTCATGGTGTCATTCTAAGGTAAAACAGTTCCTGACAGTGTGGGATAACATAGTGGATTGAGTACTTTGTTTTGCCAGGCATATGGCACTTGCCTGAACCATAATCCTGTTATTAGGCAGGGTCACAATAGCATACTTAGAAATGTGACAATGTACTACTCCATGAAAGTTAGGGTCATGCTGCTACACCCTTGGGGTTCACAGCCTCAAACACAATCTCGCTAGGCACTCTTTGCAGTGAAGATTTGGATGTCTGTGCATGCAAAGAAAACTTTTCAACTTTGCAGTAAGTACTTTGGCCTTGCAAGGCTACAATGCCTGTCAAACAATCACACAGCAAATGGACGTTGTGTGAAATAATGTGGGACTACTGTTTTGTATTTTGGGAACGTAGATGCACAGTATGACATACCTAGGACATGCTGGGGGGACAGGAACATCTCCCAAAGGTGCCCAGCCCTCTGCAGTAGGCTTCATATCCATGTCACGCAGATCACTTCCATTATCCTGTTGAAGGACAGGCTGCATGAATTGCCACTGTAGACCTTGCTAGAACAAGCTTGGACATCTATGTCACCTGACATTGAACATTATATTGTGATGCAGCAGTTATGCTCCTAATCACGATCAGATCACTACCCTAGTCAGATCCTATGAACCTCAGAACCCACATGCAAAACTGAACCAATTGGTCTGATTGCTATTCAAGGAATCTACCTGGAAAAGGCTACAACAAGCCTACAGACCATTGCATCATCTGGGACAAGTGTGTATGTCAACAAAAGGTCTGTGGCCTGTTTCTTATCATGGGATTGATGCTAAGGTTTTGCTTCTGGTGAGAGGAAAAGAAAAGGAGCATTGTGTCCCAGTGGAGTGTGGTAGTGGTGAGACCAGCAGTAGTAGCCAGACAGTAGCCATTCATATGACTACCCTCTTTTTAGCATTCTTCACAAGGTAATTCTTTGTTTTCATTAAGCACTGCTTGATTCATTTCTAACTTCAGAATAACTGCATAAATACTCCATCCTTAACTTTTCAGGGTGTACATATCAGTTTCCCCTCCAGTGTTTGGCATTACTCTGTACAGACTCAAACACCCTGTGGGACATTTGCCTGGGAAAGCATGATAGAATTTACTCCAATACAGTTAGACACAAGACAAATAGCCTGCAGTGACAAGCACTGTCCCCATAGTTGCAAAACAGATACTCGTGACATTGATTGATATTCTCAATACAACTGTTTAATCAATGAAAAAGGGTCTGTTGCCATGGATATGAACTTTCCCACTGTGACTCTTACCACCTTGGTGAACATAGGTATCCTGAGGCAGTGTAAAAATTGCCTCTTATTTAACGATAACCAGTTCATTCTCAAACAAACTAATGCGGTTGTGACAGATGTATTTACACTATGTCACTGGAAGCAAAGCTCTCGTATGATAGTACTCCTAATGTCAGTAAGGTAGTCAGTAGTACACATGCCGCAACCATCACACATAATGCAAAGCAGACATACAGTATGCTGAAGTACTGAAATGTAACCTTCATATATCACAAAGACCTCATAGATAAAGTGCAGATAACAAATACCCTCAGCAGCCCCAAATGCACTCTGTAAAAACAACACACATATCAGCACATAGCGCTACATCTCATGATGTTCAGCCTATAAGCCCATAAGGCAATCCAACACACAATCCAACATTCTAGTCATTGCAGACTCCATTGTGAGACACACTGATGTCCCTCTCACCAAACTGAGTAAGCAGAAAGGCATGGCCAGTTGCTTATTGAGGTATAGGATCTGCCACATTATGCAGGCAGTTATGATATTGGACCACAAGTAACACAAACTCAACATGTCAGAGATGCAACTATATTAACAGCCTGGAATACATGTTCTCTTTCACACCTGTCAGTACATATGACAATGAGCAGGTTGCCACCATGCACACCTCACCTCCCACTTCACTGAAACCCACAGCACACATACCTACATATGCGGAGGTCCTCACCAGAAACATAATAAAAAACAGAGATCTCCTAAACACAAACATAAGCATGCTACAGTTTACTATCAAAATAGTGACACTGAAATGTTCACAGATGAAAATCCGAAGCACAGATGTTGGAATGTTGATCTGCTTGAACATCTCAATGTTTGAATGTTGATATTACCGAATGCACTGTGCATTCGCTAATATAAATGTGAAGAAATGTACAGAGATCACAATACAAAGCTGTTTGGGAAATTCATCCCTCACTGCAGTGTGATTTTGGAGTTGGAATATATAGTTAGCAGGGTGTGTGAAGGTCATGGGCAGCTGTCTTTCTAGTGCCAGGATTTGCCATATCACACATTCACTCATATCCCAAAAACAGGTACTGTTGTGAATCTATCATAGTCCATGTTGGTGTGAATGACTTGAGATGTACCTCTCTGGACTATATGAAGAGAGACATGACTTTACTCTCAGACTATGTGTCTCAGGCAGGTATGTCACTAGCCTTAAGCAGCGTTTTACTTTCACCTAGGATGATGCCTCGTTACAAACAGAAAATGACTGACCTCAATAATTGGCTTAGTTTCTGGTGTCATTCTAAGGGGATACAGTATCTGTCAGCCTGGGATGACATGATAACAGACCTCGATGCTTTGCCAGAGATGGTCTTCATCTGTCACCCCTGGGATTTCAGCTACTGGCCAAGGCTCTTGCCACTCCCATAGTGCCCTTTTTAGGCAGTGTCTCAAGGACAAAATTCCAGACATGAAAATTCCATATAAAAACAACTTTGAGGTTATGCTGCTAAATGCTAGGTGTCTTAACATGAAACTGCACTCACTGGAAGCGGTCCTCTCCTTGGAAGACTTATACACTTGGGCAGTCATGGAGACCAGGTTCACAGGTGTGGAGAGCACCCCGGCCATATTGGGCTACACCTCCTTTCACATATTCAGACTACAAACTGAAGGCATGAAAACTAAAGGAGGTAGTGTATCGATATTCATGACAGATAAATACACCTCCCGATTGGTTAAAGAGTAGGATTCCCTGGAAATACTTCAGGCGCAATTATCTGTTGGTAGGACACCTATTCAAGTCATTTCCAACTACAAGACCTCATGTATGAATCAGGACAACCACTCTGCCTGTTTGGATCTACTTGAGTCCATCAATATAGATCCAAACACCCTGGCTTTGGGCAACTTTAACTAACTATCCATTGGCCAGGTAAATTACTCATGCTGTAACTCACTTTCCCAAAGGTTCCTTGACCTCATTAACTCTAATGCACTGGACCTGCTGGTTGAAACCCCTACAAGGGGTGCCAACATCCTGGATCTGGTGCTTATCAATATGGGGTGCCACTCTAGCACCCTGTGAGGTCTTCCCTAGTGATATCTGACCACAAATCAGTCTCATTCGAAGTAAATATCACACCACCCCCCCAACAACAAAGAAAGTAAAACACTTCTCCAGAGCACATCATTACATCTTATGGGATGGTATAAATAGTTGTATTGCACCTCCCTGCTCAGATGGAACTGGCGACTATTCCAAGTTCTACACCAGTGCTTTATACAAACACCTGTTTAACTGCATTGGCTTGGCCGTACCTGAAAGGACAAAAACCAGCTCCACAAAGAAGACCAAACCTGCCCTGGTAGGCAACTGCTATTTACAGGCTTTACAATAAGAGGAAGAAATTGTTTTCTAAGAGTAAGAGGAAGTGAGCCCTAAACTGGAAACACTCCTTCCTCAGCTTAAACAAGCCAATAAGACTTCTTGTGAGGTCCTCAAAGGCAAACTATGAATCCAAATTAGATTCCTCAGCTAAGGACAACCATAAGGCATTATTTAGATGCATATGTTACCTAAAAAGACAGGTTTAGATTTGTGCCGTACTGGTAATTAATGATATCACATATACTGAGCCTCTGGACATAGCTAATCTGTTAGCTGACAGGTTCTGTGACAACTTCACTTCTCTGTCCTTGCCACACGTACCCCATGACATCCCTACCACTTGTTGCCTACCTTGTATTGGTAAAGAGCAAGTCATAAATGGCCTCTCTAACACCAACAACACAGCATCTATGGGACCTGATAACATCCAAGACTGCATCCTACATGGGCTCCAACAAGAATTAGCAACACCACTGGGTACTCTTTTCAATCACAGTCTAAGCACTGGCTTCATCCCAGATGAATGGAAAATGACAACCATTATTCCCATGCACAAAAGTGGTGCTTTCACTGACCCCAGGAACTATAGACCTATTATTCCGACTAGCCTTATCTGCAAGGCCATGGAACAAATCATTATGGACCTTATCAACAAAGATATAGGTAAGGTTCAAACACTTGCCCCAACTTAGTTTGGATTTGTCAAAGGGAGATAATGCCTGTAAAACATTGTGGACTTCTTTTAGACAGTCACCAAGGCCCTGGATAAGGGGAAATCTGTGCATGCAGCCTACCTAGACTTAGCCGTAGCATTTGACACTATCCCTTATTCAGGCATCATTGACAAACTCACCCAGCAAATTCACCCAGCTAGGTATCAACCCTTATATCATTAGATGGGTCACTAACTGGCTCACTGACAGCACCCATATAGTCACAATAGGGGAATCTACCTCCAACAGCAGACCTGTAACCAGTGGTGTTCCACAGGAATCTGTCCTGGCACCTCTACTGTTTGGAACCTAGTTCTACAGAGTACAAGCTAAAACTAAAGTTCTGTGGTTGACAAGGTTTGCTGATGACTGCAAACTGGAACCAGTCATAGAATCTCCAAACTATGTGAACATCCTGCAAGAGGGTCTTACACACAGAAATGATTGATGCCAAAGTCATGGCCTTAACCTCAATGCAAAAAAATGTATCATCATCCCTCTCTGTATGTGTGATGTTCCTGCTAACTACCCATCAATAACAAAACCCTAAGTGCGCACTAACTGGTGACAGACCCAGGCAAACAGGTTGACAGTAACCTTACCTTTGATCAACATGTCTCCACAGTGGTAAGAAGGGAATTCTATACTGCTCATTTCATAAGTAAGGCTATTGCATCCAGAAAATGAAAGAAATTATAACCTCTCTGTAATCTCCCCTTATCAGGCCAGGAATGGAATACAACACCCATTTTAGTATGCAACTTTCCAAGAACATGGAGCAATTGGAGAGACCACAAAGGATCCTCACAAGGATAATTCAAGGTCTTAAGCATCTGTCCTATGTAGATCATCTGAAATCACTGCCACTTTATTCTGTTTCATACAGACTACTCAGAGGCAATCTATGCCTTGTATATAAGGCAATCTTTGACCATGTTTTATTGGAAATGCGGCATATCCACAACTCAAATGGTACAAGGGTTACTCACTCTAAAGACCATAACCTGGTATTTGACAGTAATAGAACATGATGGAGAGTCAAATTTGTCTCACAGAAGTTAACACACTTTTGGAATGGACTCCTACTTCATGTCACACAAGCACGCCACTGGTTCTCTTCAAAAGCAATGTGGACGATTGGATGTGTAGCCATAAATTCACCCCAGGGGTTCCACCTTTGTCCCCCTTGAACTGGAGCAATTTATGCTGATCGTGGAAATAAGGGCAGAACTTGGCTATGCTTGTAAGGGCCCCAGGGCCATTAGCCTAGCAACTTCCTATGATATGATGCAGTTATATTCCATGTGGGAGTACATGACCTGCGAAACACCTCCCTATACTATACTTAAAGATACTTATTTGAGCTCTCGGAAGATTTCTGTGCAGTCACTGACACATGACTTAAAACTGTGGACAGCACAACAACAGTGCAAGGTTATTATGCCTTCTACACATTTAGACCAGCTAATTCACAGGTAGGGAATAAAGGTAGAGGTGTCTCTATGTACATCAAAACTAAAGCTACTTCAAGGCTGGTCAAACATGACAATGCACTTGAGTTGCTCCAGGTACAGTTCACAACAGGCAAAATCCAATACTATTTCCGTGCAAGCTATAGGCCCCCCTCTGTGACCCAGGATGCCCATACTGTGTATGTAAACTTATTAGAAACGCTAACCATCCACCCCAATGCCATATTCATGGGTGAATTTCATTATCCCACTATTAACTGGGAATCCTATGTGACAGCAAACATACAGGCACAAAGATTCCTGGCTTACATAAAACTCCCTGGATCAGACAGCCAATACACCAACCAGGGGGGGGCAACCATATTGGATATGGTCCTCACCAATATGGGAGTCATGCACAAACCTACACTATAATGTCTTCCCTGGCAAGGTCCGAACACAAATTGGTCTCCTTTGAAGTAAAAATAAAACTTGGACCCCCAGCTAGACATGGACAATTCAGGAACTACTCTATGGTTAAGCTCCAGCCATTAGGTGATAAACTGGCCAACTCTCAAGACCCATAAACACTGAGAACACTGTGGCCTATGCAGAAGTGTTCACAGAGACCCTGTATGAGCATGTTAATAGCTGTATAGAGGTAGCTGTACCCACCATGGAGAAGTACAGAACTAAGTCAAAATTAAGCCACCCTAGTGGAATCATAGAATCAACAGTCTGTATAACAGAAGGAAGAGACTCATGGCAAAACTTAGGAGGTGCAGCAGACAGCAGGATAAAAGCACTCTCATCAAAGTAAACAAAAAAATCAGAGGATAAATGAAGTCTACCAAAGCCATATTTGAGGTATGTTTGCACTCCCAGGCCAAGGGCAACCATGAAGCAAACTTTAGCTATGTTTTCAACCTCAAAGTTGTAAATGGAACCACTATAATGAGGCAGACGATATAGTAAACCTCCTGGCTGATAAATTGAGCCCCAGCTTTACCACTCTCTTCCCCCTTCAACCCTCCCTCAGGAAATAAAATCAAATATAAGTAGCCCTACTCTCACTAGGGAACCGGTCCTTAATGCTCTCTCTAAGACCAAGTATGATGCATCAATGGGCCAAGACAATATTCCAGCATACCTTCTAAATAGCATGAAATATGACCTTTCAGGGCCTCTGGAATTACTATTTTATTGTAGCCACCAAACAGGTCTCATGCCTCATGAATGGAGAACAGCAACAGTCATCCCTATGCACAAAGGTGGGCCATCTACAGATCCTGGAGTATACAGATCTAGAAGTCTCACTAGTCTGATATGTAAACCCATGAAAAGAATTATCATGGAAATTATCAATAGATATATAGTACACCTTCAGACACTGGACCAAACACAATTTGATTTTGTCAAGAGCAGACCATGCCTACCCAACCCGGTGGACCTATTTTAGAAAGTAATCAAAACAATGGATGAGCTAATACAATCGGTAAAAAATTTTTTTCTTATGTTTTTTTACCGATTGTTTTTTATGTGAGATCTTTTCACTCATTGGTTTAGTTTGCTGGTTGGGATATTTTGCAGACACTCTAATGGTTATGGATATCAACTGGGTATGACAACCCTGTGTTTCTAAAGGTTAGCCAAACATTCTACTTATGCTGTGCTGATGATGCCACAAAAAAGCTGAAACATGCATGCCCACAGCTAGAATTGACATATAGCTGAAACATCTGATGTCCTTAATAGGTTATTTTCAGATAGCCCATGTTACCTATAATCCAAGAGGTTTAAGGAATCACACAATGGAACGTCAAGCCTTGCTAGATTTTTCTTATGGTTTTTACTGATTGTTTGTTCTGTGTGACCATTTCAGTCATTGTTTTAGTTTGTTGGTTGGGATATTTTGCAAGCACCCTGATGGTTATGGACATCAGCTGAGTACAACAATCCTGTGTTTCTAAAGGTTAGCCAAGTATTCCATTTATGGTGTGCTGATGATGCCATACAAAGGCTGAAACATGCATGTCCACAGCTAGTGTGATTTTGCTTTATTGGCATGAATTTGTCCATAAATGGACTTAGAAATAAAATGTCATGGAAATTCAGAATTGCCATATAGCTGAAACACATAATGTCCTTAACAAGTCATTTGCGTATATCCCATGTTGCCTCTAATCCAAGAAGTGTAAGGAATTACACAGTGGAAAGCAATGGATAAGGTAAAAATGGTTCACACTGTCTGCCATGGCCTGGCAAGGCATGTGACACTATACCCCTATCAGGCATTGTTGACAAACTCAAGGGGTTCAGTACAAACTAGTATGTCAGCCGGTGGATAGACAGGTGGTCCACAGATGGAACCCAGGAAGTTAGCAATGAAGAGTCCACATCTACAAATAAGCCAGTCACAGGTGGACTCCCTCATGGATCATTCCTCAGAATGCTCCTTTTAGGAATTTACTTCTCTGAAGTCAAGGCCACTGTCAGTGGTCTCTAGATGACTAAATTTGCAGATGATTGCAAATTAGGAGCTGTCATTGAATTCAGCACTGACACAAATGTTCTCCAGGAGAGGCTGACACAGACATGCAACTGGTGTCAGAACCATGGACTAACACTAAGTGGCAAGAAATGCACAATACTATGCTTTGGAAAGTCATCCATCCATTGTAATTATCATATTGACAACACACCTCTAACAGCTGACCCAGTAGTCAGGGTCTTAGGGACACACATAGATAGTAATCTAGCCTTTGACTGTTACATGCCTACAGTATTGGGGAAATCATTCTATGTTGTGCAATTTATAATCAAAGGTATGGCATGTAAGTCCAAGGAAGTATTGTTACACTGTATTCGGCATTCATCAGAACTATCACTGAGTGCAATGCCACCTTTAGTATGTGCCTAACCAGGCATATCTGACAACTGGAACACCCACAAAGGTTCCTCACTAAACCAATACAGAGCATATGTAAAATGTTCTATGCAAACCATGTCATGGCCCTATCCCTGTATTCTGAATTCTACATCCTTTAGAAGGGAGATGTATGCCTGCCATACAGGCCATTGTCAGACCCCACTGTGGATCTCCTGCATAGCCATGAAACAACTTGCACCAGAATTACCCATTCTAAAGACCTACACCTTGCCAGTGGTATAAATAGGATGTGCTGGAGAGACAGGTATGTATTCCAGAGACTACACCCTATATAAAACAGGCTACCCATCCATGTGAAGCAACGCTCTGCCCTAATGCAAATCAAGTCCAAGTTACACAATTGGATGGGGAACAGGATAATGATCTCTGGTTGGGACCTATTTCTCTAATGGACACAGGCAAACTGTAAATGTTTAATTTCCCAGCCCCTGCTTGTAAATGTTTCATCTCCTAAAACTCTGATCACACATCACGGGTATCAGACCTTCTCAGAGATTTGAGTTACACGGCTAGGCTTAAAGAATCCCTTCTGTTTGTTAGCCTAGTAAACACCTGTGACCCTATGAACCCATGAACCTATACTGTATTACTTTAATGATGACATTTCTCTCCTGTGCTGACATTCAATCATATGCTCTGACGTTGATGGGTTGATTGTAGATGTGTACCCATAGGAATGTCCTACACTATCCTAAAAGTGATTCCACAGCCCTTGCAACAACATCCATTATAACGTTATTATTATGCTATACACATTATAAATAGCAAAGTACAATATCTGTAAATGACCAGTGCAAGTAGCATGTCAACAGCAACAATGGATGAAGCAAATTCATAATAACATAGATAGTTACCCTGTGCATCATGCACATAGCTTTATTTCCCTGCAACCATGAGACAGATGATTGGTATATGGCATAGTTATCATCACTTGTACAGGGTATTGTTTGGGGATGCAGGAGGCTTAGGCTGACCCAATAGGTCGGCAAGTATGTGTGTGGGTCAGGATTGGAAGCAGGCAAGATGGACCATGGAAACTTTAGGTATGTGTCTGTAGGTGTCCTCAATGTGACAGTGGTGTGTGAGTGTCTACAGAACACAGCCAAGCTCAGTGCTAGCCCTATGTGTCTATATGTTGGTCTATGGTAGAGCTGACAGTTCATCTCTGACCCCAAACATGAGAACTGCACTGGCATGTCCACACCCAAGGTCAGACGCTGTGCTACTACCTGAGGGTGACTGATGTCTGCTGGGAATGTTTCCTCCATGGGAACACCCAGGACCATGAGCCCATGGCCTGCTACATCTTGGTGTGGACAACACACTCCTCTCTAGAAGGCTGGATGTACTGCCACTATGGGACCATGATTGTGCATGGCCATATTGACTCTCAGCAGATGTAGTTGCTGACCTACACTCACGATGTCAACGCTCAACTCCTATCAGATGTTCCATCACAGACAGCTTGTGTTCCAAGACAGATAGTGTGCAAGCTGTCTCAGACATATCTCTTTCCAGTGTGTCAGTCATCCATTCCAGGGTATCAGCAACACCGTGGAGCCAGTCACGGATGTCAGACTGTGCTACATCAATAACCCTAAGAATTCATTGGGAGTTCCTTTCTGAATGTGCCTGTGATTCCATGACAACCCTAAACATATGCAGAGTGACACATAATGAGACACCTGCGGCAGGTGGTGGAGGTACAGCAGACCTCCAATGAACATCCCTATCAATCCGAATGTGTGGAACCTTGACAACTATTTGACAATGGCCAGTGCCAACAGTCACTGAAGCCACAGTAGCCACACTTCCCTGTTCAATATCACCACCCTCCTACTGTCCAATATCTGTGGACCTCAGGGGATTGTGTATGCGTAGGCATACTGGCTGTGTACAGTGATAATGAGGGTGGATGAGGGATGTCAATGTCTGTGTCTGATATTCAGCCTCTGCAACACCCAGCTATTGGCCACCATCATCATTAGAGTCTGAAGGGACACTGACATCAGGTTGTGAATGGGACAAAGACCAACCTCCCTGGTCACCTTCAATAAAAAGGAAAAAGCAATACATTAAGACCTACCTGCACTAATATGCTCTTTAGTACTATGGTGCAATATATGTTCATACATTAGAAGTAGGCTAACTGCCCTTGTGGGCCATTTTAAGCCTAGTTAATTGCCCCATTTGAGAATCAAACCATGCACTTGTGTTTGCAATGTAAACAACTTAAGCGTTATGCCAGCCA
Organism: Protopterus annectens; assembly: GCF_019279795.1. NCBI lineage: Eukaryota > Metazoa > Chordata > Ceratodontiformes > Protopteridae > Protopterus > Protopterus annectens. The sequence continues at coordinate 1,690,430,979 of NC_056731.1, read as the reverse complement.
ACCTCCCATCCCATGTTAAGTTGGATACAGTGCTGTCATTATTATAGACTTGTATACCCCCCCGAACCTCACATAGTAGGACATGAAGACATAATTTTCTAACTTCAATCTGTAATTATTTGAAAATAATTATTCATTAAACAAGAATATTAGGAGGAAAACATAAATTATGTACACTGTTGACATTCTGCAAAAATCTGCACAGTTGACAGTTATGGTAATCTGTAATGTCCTTAAAATACTGTCAAGTCAATCACTAAGTTCACACCTACAAGGCAAAGGTATGAGTCTAAACTATGGACATTCAGAAAATATCTGTACAGTTGGCAATCATACAGACAGTACATCAATCCTGCCAGCAGACCTTGGACGACACTTCAATAAATACATTGAACTATATCTCTTCCAATTCCTGATGGTCCTGAAAGAATTTGAGGGAGAGGTAATGGCAACAGCACCACATGTTGCAATATAACAGGGGTAATATGTCCAAATACTTCCCATTTATAGTAGATGCTATGTTAACAGGTATGTGGGTCACAATCTCTAGATGACCTTAGAACTGCAGCTAACTTCCTTCCCCCTCATAAAACATCTGACACCCATGTAAAACTATATACACCTTCAAACACTGAAAGCAACAGTATTCCAATGCAGATCTAACTAGGTGTACCTGGACACTCCTCTTGAGAGGAATGGGTAACACCCATGTCCACAGCATATTGGCTGACGGATGCCTGGGAGCTGTCATGTGTTCCAAGGTTTGCCATGAATTTCCTTGTGTGTTCTGAAAGGCTGTTGTTCTGCAGGCCCACACACCACCAGTGACCTGATCCTCAGCTGCATGTCTCTGTGCTGAACTTATCATATCCATGGCACAGTGTCACACCTGCTCATAGCTACGATTCTGGTGATCCACAGCATTGATGTTATGCACCAGTTCATCCCACAGAACTGCATGGTCTGGTCTATTTGCCCTCCCTCTGTCAGCAGGACCTGGTAATGTTGGCACAAAACCTCAATGATGAGGTAATTTTCTACCTCAGTAAATGGTCACCTGCAATGTGCATGCATAATGTTTCCTAAAATACAAATAAATGAGAACACATATCAGGATCACATACATAGGAGTGCAGTATGCAGATATACAGCAATAAAGGAAGCCATCAGTATTCACCACTTGATTACACATCTCATATTCAACAGTGTGCCAAACATACAAAGGGTGTGGACACAACTAGGATAGTAGCAATAGTGACCTATTCCTGTTTGTGCCATGACAGATACTCATGTATGATCACACGCCCAACACAGGAGTCCATTGTAGTATGCCTCATAGCAGGAAAAATCACCCCCGATATGATATGGATAAACAACAGTGCAAACAAAATAGCAATGTACTATTACAACTGATATCAAAGGAGGTAGCCAGGAGACCTGTGTACCTAGTTATCACACAGCATTATACCCTTGCTGTACTCTGCATCCTCTGTACATGCAACACAGTTGGAGATCAATGCCATATCATCAGTACAGTTCTAACAAAGGTTTACTGATGTAATGGATCTAGATCAAGTTATCGCAAATTCAAAATGTCAAACGTGAAAATAGTGAAAGTTCCGAAAACTAGAAGTTCCGTTTTTGAGATCGCAGTACAGTGAAGATTGGGATATTTGTCCTTTACCCACTGTAGTGCAATCTCGGAGTTGGAATATATATTTAGTGGAGGGTGTGGGGGGCACAGCCTCCACAATGCGGAGTTCGAGTTTCGTAATTTTCTATCTTTTTAGCGTTTGACATTTTGCTTCTTCAATAATATGATATAGATGCGATGTAATCCCCATTCTCCCTAAGTATATTCAAACATATGCATTGTGTTGGAAACAGAAAGGTTACATACCTGATGGAGTACAATACTACTCTGCTGAAAGATACTGTTATACAAGTAATGTGTCGAGTTAGACATACAAAGTAACTCTCATACACACTGGTTTCCCTAGCTAGGTTTGCCTTTTTAAGATGGTTCTCATTAGCAGGTGATTGCCTGTTAACCAATCTGTGGCTCAAAAAGGCTACATGCAGCCTACACAGCTGATTTGCAGTATAATCAGCAATCTCATGCAAATACTCCACAAGATATACGATCTCAATAAAGATTCCATCCCCTTTCTCATATGTTTGGGTGGAAATTAATGGGATAAAGATACAACATCTGGACAGTCATGCTATGGTAGTGCACTTCACATCCAAGCATGGTTATGGTTTATTGATGATGCTAACACAGTATTTAAAACTGCTCAGTTTCTCAATTGGCTGGTATGGGATTATAACCCACAAGTAGTGACTACAGGAATGCTGAACATTTTATTTGAAAAAATAAATTATCAGAGCACTGTCTCCTTTTATACTTTATTGATTCATGTTGTTTCAAATCTTGCATTTATACACATGGATAGCTGTCTATGACTTTTAGCTTGCATGTTTACCCTATTCATTTATTGACTGCAATCTACAGCATATTTCAGACAATGAGCAGACTACAACCTTGACTCTTACTCTAGGTACTCCACAACATTTATTGATGAAATGCTAAAACAGTATTGCAAACTGCACAATTTCTCAGTTGGCTGATGTGGGATAAGAACCCATAAGCAGTGACTACAGTAATACTGAACATTTTATTTGAAAAAATAAATTATCAGAGCACTGTCTCCTTTTACACTTTATTGATTCATGTTGTTTCAAATCTTGCATTTACACACATGGATAGCTGTCTAGGATTCTGTTAACTTAAATGTTTCCCCTTCTTAGTTATTGACTGGAATCTATAGCATATTTCAGACAATGAGCAGAACACAACATTGACTCTTACTATGTGTATTCCACAACATTAACTAATGGTTGGAAGCTATGCTACATAGTACTGCATGCTAACTTCTTTTAAGTTGCTTTACCAGTTCAGATATGCACTGACACATTAATGAAAGTCTGTGATATCCCATGTATTTCATACATGACTGTTAACACTGCAATATCTGCATTTACTTTATTTTATTATTAAGCTATGCATTAATTTATTAATTTATTGATTTTCTTACATACCATATGCTTGCCTTATCCTGGCCAAATGCCTTGCATGGGGCAGCACATTGCAAGCCCTCTCTTCTGCAGCTGTGGTAAGAGAAGGAAATCATTATGGATACCAGTTTTGCACAGATTCAGTTTGTATATTTATAATTTACTAGTAAACATATTTACATATCTGTGGGGTGTTCCCTACCTGTGCTTCTTGGATCCAGTGATCTAAGATTCCCCCTTACTTCAATAGAGGTTGTCATAATGGTGATGACACTGTTCACCGGTGCAGGGGATTCCAGTTGCACTGGTTAGGTCCCTGGCCAAACTATCCCAGGCCTGAGACTTACATTTTAATCCCTGATAGTTGCTCTGCAGCAGCCAACGTCCATAGTGCTCAACCAGGAATCCAATGAAAACCCTAGACTCCTGCACACCACAACATTGCGCCCTAAAGCGCACACCTTCCCCCATGACAGCAGCCATATCCACAGTTAAGGTCAGGCTCCAAGTAATAATGTGAAATTCCCACCTGTTGCCCTTTAAACAGGCTGCATTATCACCATTGTGCATCAAATTGTAACTTACAAAAATGCGCCACATTGCTTAACATCGTGCACACTTGCACAATCCATAGTTAAGCTAAGCTTAGCAGCATGCAAACAAGAAAAGACTATTGACCATATTTAAGTGATGCTTGGCATCACGTACCTTTTCTAAATTTAACAATTATTGTATTTAAAGTCAACTGATGTTTCAGTTACCTGACTCAGTTTAACAGCAGTATAATTTAAAGGTACTACTGCCCAGGACTCAATCCTGGGATCAGGACATGACTCAACCTATCTCGCCACAGGGATAGTCAAGTGAACTTAAATATCTTCAGATGTATTGCAAAGGTGCCTGTAAGTGTAGCGGAACTTCCTGTGCTGTTTTGCACATTACTAAGCACCACAGAATTACAATAATGAAATGCATCTGGTTTCTATTTTTAGCTGTCTAGCATATGTCTAATGCATATGCGTGTAGCACTAAGCATAGCTAAATAAAGTGGTGCATCACCAAAGAAGCACATAACAAAAATAGAAATTGAATGCATCTTATTTCTATTTTCAGATTCTGGCACATGTCTAATGTGTGGCTGCACAGAGCTAAGCATAGTTAAATAATGTGGAGCATCAAGCAAATAAGGGCATAAAAGTAAAAAAATAAATAAATACAATAAATTCAACTTACTAAAATAAATTGTCTTGCAGACCTTTTGGTCAAGGTTAACAGGCTAAAATGTATGTGGGTGTAATGTCAGTCTTACACGGATTCAATATCCATGTTGTTCTGACCTCTCACAGGTGCACACCACAGTTAATATACATGATGTGCTGCCGAGGGAGAATCATGGCCGTGTACACAGATACATTCGGTGTAGGCTATACACGGAGCCTACACAGACTTTATTGAATCCTGACATTTGTTGTACAACTTTAAAGATATTAAAAGTGATTTGTGGAATTTTTTTTTTCATTACTGTATATTAAAGTACTGTTGTAATGATTGAATGCATTGACTATCATAATAAAGAAAGCTTTACTCAACAACATTGTTGTTGGTACACTTAATAGAATTAAAGTTAATTATATGTTTGCATTCATTTAGGGCAGCCACGGTGGTGCAGCGGTTAGCATTGTTGCCTCACAGCAAGAGGTTCTCCGGTTCGATCCTCAGCTGGGGTGCCTTCTGTGCAGAGTCTGCATGTCCTCCCTGTGGTTGTGTGGGTTTCCTCCGGGTGCTCCGGTTTACTCCCACATCCCAAAGACATGCTGTAGATGGATTGGACACTCAAAATTGGCCCTAGGTAGGAGTGTGTGTATGTGTTTGCCTTCTGTGGAAGGTTGGGTTGCCGGGCTGGCAACTCGACACAGTAAAAAACTGTACTACCATTCATGAGTGGACAGGTGATCCACTGTGGTGACCCCTAACCAGGAAACAAAGAAGAAGATATGTTTGCATTCATTTGCTAATGCTTAAAAAAATGGTCAGGAATCTAAGATGCATACAGCCTGTCAGTTGTGTGCATTGCTAAGCTGGTAGGTATAAGTAATTAAAAGATTTCCATTATCATCAGACCTAATATACCACACCATTAGCATCAACAGACAGAAATTAGCTTATTTTGCATTTTTGGGGTTTTTTGTGTTTTGTTTGTTTTTTTACAACAGTTTTTCTGATATTTTATAGGATACCAAAGATCTACTATGCCATCTCTAGGAACTAAAGGCAGATAAATGGGACTGTAAAGGGAATATTGGAGCATGCTGTTTAAGAATGTCCACCATGGCATACATCCTAGGACCAGAACAAACACATTTAGGACCAGGAGTGTGTTTTTTTCTTCACTATGATGAAAATAAATATGTGTTTAATTCCCTTCATTTGTTCTGTCTTCAAACTGCAGTATAACTTGCTATATGTATTGTTAAATGAGGCCAGGAAGAAGATCAGCATAAAGTGGAAAAATCCCAAATTAATATCCAATCCAGTAAAAAAATGAAAAGCAGTTCTGTCCACACCACAGAAACACTTCAAGCATGGAAAAAAGTACACTATTATAAAAAACACTGTTCATTTATTAGATCAAATTACAAGTAAGCCCTTTTATTTTACTAATTGTAAAACTTCAGATAACAACAATATTGAAATGCCTGCTTAAATAGCTTAAAAATAATGTGATCAGAAATTTAATGTGTAAATTTAAAGACCCAGAGTCATAAAAATCAGTACGAGAAATCCCTATGTAAACATTAATAACTTCAATGTTAAAATAAAAGGCACACAATTATTTTTTTATATATAAAATCTTACAATACTACGTTTGTAATGATCTAAACTTTACTAAACGTGCTGTTGAAAGGCAATCATTCAAACCCAGCCAGTTGTGTGCATTAAAAAATAACTGCCACAAACGTTCATGCATTTCAATTAGTATTGGCCAGGGCCCCTCTTTCATTCATTTCTACCTTCTCTAATACTACAAATTTGAAACCATGACCGGAATTATCTTTTAAATGTCTGAATAATTTGTTAGTATTTTTTTTCTTCTGGAAACTATCACCCCATTAGCTTGACAAGTCTGATCTGTAAGGCCATGGAGTGTATTATTATGAACCTCATAAACAAGGACACAGGTAATCTCCAAGCACTTGTCCCCACCCAGTTCAGATTCATCAAGGGTAGATCTTGCCTGTAGAACCTGATTGACTTTTTTGAGACTGTCACCAAGTCACTGGATGAGGGGAAGTCAGTACATGCAGCTTACCTTGACTTGGTCAAAGCCTTTGACATAATCTCCCACTCGGGCATCATCAAAAAGCTAATACACCTTGGCGTAAATCCCTGTCTCATCAGATAGGTGGCCGACTGACTCAACGATAGGACCCACAAGGTAAAAATAGGTGCCTCTACCTCCAACAGCAGACCAGTCACTAGTGGTGTTCCCCAGGGATCTGTCCTGGGACTCCTACTGTTTGGCATTTACTTCTCAGAGGTCCGGGCAAAAACAAAAGGCCTGTGGCTGACCAAGTCTGTGGACGACTGTAAGTTGGATGCTGGCATTGACTCCAGAAATTATATTAACATGCTACAAGAGGCTCTCACAGCAACAAATGACTAGTGCCAAAGTCATGGCCTTAAACTAAATACAAAAAAATGTATTATCATACCATGCAGGAAAAACATGGTCCCTATTGGGGCCTGTGGTGAGAAACCTGGGTACACAAGTTGACAACAATCTCGCATTCAACCATCATGTAATGGCAGTGGTCAGAAAAGCCTTTTACTTGGTTCAACTCATAAGTAAAGGGATTGCATCCAGAAAAAAGGAGGTTATTACCTCTCTGTACTCTTCCTTCATTAGGCCAATAATTGAGTACAACATACCCTTTGGTACGTACATCTCCAAACACCTGCACCAACTGGAAAGGCCACAGAAATACCTTGCAAAGCTAATCCATGGTCTCCAATACCTGTCCTATGTGTACAGTCTTAAATTACTATCACTCTATTTGGTATCATACAGATTGCTCAGAAGTGATTTGTGTCTCGCCTACAAGGTAATTTCAGATTGTGCTCTACTAGAGATGCTCCATATCCGTAAGTCTAGCTCCTCGTGCATTACTCTATCAAAGGCCTAAATGTAATATGTGACCTTAACAAAACCTGCTGGAGAGACAAGTTTGTCTCCCAGAGGCTGCCCCATCTCTGGAATAGACTCCCCATACACGCCAACCAAAGTACGTCACTGACCCTCTTCAAGCGTAACCTTGATGAGTAGATGGGAGACCACAAATTTGTCCTAGGGGTTCCACTCACTGACAGGGCAACAGGTGACGATTGAGCTTTCTTTTTGGGGATAAACTCTTGGCTAGGCTTGTAAGGGCCCCAGGGCCATTAGCCTAGAAACCTCCTATAATATTACAATAATGTTCTAAGTGAAAGTCAAAAAAATGAGTGCTCAAGCTACTATAACTAATACATTTCTCAAGTTGCTCCTTACAGTCAGCCAGAGGATGAAAATATCATCCAAATATTACATTATACTCTACATGATTTTTCAAACTCGTTGCTCTTAATATATAAAAATTTGCACTGAAGCATTACAATATTAGCAAAGAGGGGCCCTACTGAGGAACCCATAGCTCCTCCCTTATTTTGTACATATATAGTCTCTTCAAATAAGACAAAGTTGTTACTAAGCACAATCTCTAGCATCTCCTCATATTCGTTAATTTTACCTTGTTCAAACTGTAGATCAGAGTGTGTGATATACCTTTAAGAAGCATTCAAGTCAGTGGGAACGTGCATATAAATACTGAGCACATGAAGCAAGAGTGCCATTTTGAGTGAATAGCCAGGGTGAAAGCATGCAAGTGTGTAGTAGTCAGTTAATTAGATAGTTCTTTAAGTTTAATGCTCCTGCCATCCATCCTGATGTGTTTGTATGCAATAAACTACTTAAACAATGACCCAAGCCTGTTCATCTTATTAGTATGTACAAGACAAGTGACACACACCCTCTTCTAAATAGGTAATCCACAAGCCATTCCTTTCCTAATTCATGGGGGTTGATAGTAAAAAGACATTTAACATCTATGGTGGCTAGTATATTATTCATATAAAGACCTATTTCATTAATTTTTTTCAAGGAAATGCCATGAATCTTTACATAATTGCATTTCATCTTTCATTAATGATTTCAGATGATGGTCCAGGTATTGAGCAGTCAAGCACGTAATAGACCCCCTCCATAGCTCTTAAATTCTTAGCACAAAAAAACTGGACGAATCCAAAAATAATGGGGGGACAAAGCCTCAAACATAGGGACAAATTTTAAATATTGCTCTTATAAACTTAGAAAGTTGCTTGAATAAAAGTTCTTGAGTTACCATACATTTTCTGAAGGATATGAAGTCCAAAACTCAAATGACTTTCATTATTTAGTGAATTCATTCTTCACTGATTTGCTGCAAAAATCAAGAAAATCACAAATTTTATGAGGAAGAGAGCAAAATATGAGTAAAAAATCTGGACTTTCTGTGATAATCCATACAATTGAGAGGTATGACTCCCTCCCATCCACTATAGGTCTCGGGGGGGCTCAAAACTCTTATGCATTTCTGGCATACCGAACACTGTAGGAATCAAAAGTGATATTTAAATAATTAAATTCATCAATCAAGATTGTGCCTTCTTTAAACATATCCCTCATCTGTCCGCTAATTGCCTTATAGTCTATATTAAGTTGGTTTCTATTAGACGGTCCATATGCCATTCCATTTAATAATTCCAACATTCTCATTTTGTAATCTGACATGTGCATAATCACCAAACCCCTTATCAGGTTTCATGATCCTAAGGTTTTGTTTTCTAATATATTCATTTTTTTTAATTCTCTTCCCTTAGATTAAAATCATTATTAGTTCTTTTTTTACTTAAAACCTGCCTAAAATCAAGTTCACATATTTTTTCATACAAAACGGATAATGGGTGGAGGGGTGGATTGTAGGTACTTGCGACTCCGGGGGTGTTATTAACATCTGGGATATCATTTAACAATATTTGTAAATTTAATTTCTGAAGATATAACTTAAATTGCATCAATATCTCAGTAATATTTGCCCTTCTCGATGGAAGAAAATTAGTACCTTTTGAAAAAATGTCTACATAGGAAACATCTATTTCAACTTCAGAGAAATTATATACTCTAAAGTCTGCCTCTGTGTTGAGTGTAATGTTCACACTCCCATGTACAGAAGTCGCAGCATTGCTGTCCTTATACCTAATTAACGTCTCCTGTTGTTGCATATTTGCCTACTCCATTGATTCTGTTGTGGGGCCCGGAATGATGGATATGAGTTTGATTGGTTCTGTATTAGGGGTGTATTAGAATTCATCAAACCCCATTGGACCCTCTGGTTCTAGTCTCTGATATGTTCAGAACACCTCAGTGTTGGAAAATGCTCCTCATTAATGGCAGGACTTTGATGATTATTGCATCTGTTGCATCATTTATTATCCATAAAGGAACTCCCTTGTTCCCACATTGGGGTGTCATCCTATACATACTCATGTTGGTTAAAATTCTTTCTTCCCCATATCTGTGCATCTGGTGGTTTTGGATAAGCTATACAGTTTAAATACCCAAGCCAGTCATGTTCTAGTTTTTTTCATTTTAGTGGCTTTAAGTTGATTTAATTGGTATTCAATAGTGTTAACTATGCAGCCGTGTTCACTTTTACTGTTTGGATAGGATACTTTATATCATGAACTATATGTTCAGTTAGGATATTTACTTCAGCTGTTAGAGCATCTATTTGCTTTGTATTGTGCTTGATAACCAATTCCATATATTCACAACCTTGTTTAACGAAGAGTATGAGGAGCTCATTAAAGAATGCAGAATTACCATCAACTCCATTCGGATAACATCACATTCTGATTCCTTTGCACCCTATTAGTACAAACTGACTAAAGGAAATAGGCATTCTGCAATTGCAATTTCTTCAATTTTAACAGTGTATCTAGTTTGCTAAGTTTATTGCACAAACTGTTGACATTATGGTGAATATCTAAGTTAAAATTATAATTGTTTACCAGGCAGTCATTCAGAGCTGGCACATTCCCCTGCCATGGTTAATGCCTCACCAGCTCATTTTGTAAGGGTAACGAATTGTGCTGCTGGTTATTATCCACAAAATGTGTCGCACTATTAATAAATTGCAAACTAGTAGATAACTTGCCATTCAGAATCACAATTCCTGCATTTAGTCCATTTTGTACATGCTGATCTGTTAAATCACCAAGCCTCTGGATCAGGTGTTGGATTAACAATGTGAAAACAAAAAGGGGCTAACACCAGGAAATTGAAGCAGACAGTTTAGATGTCGGATATCCGAACATCTAGGAGATATCAGGAATGCCAGAATGACTAATGCCTTGTATAGGCATTCCTTGATTCACAAAACAGCTAAATTCACATTTACGATTATAGATAGAATTTTGGGAAACAAATCTTTCAAAACAGGGTGGCACAACCTACTAAACACAAAAGAAAAGAAATGGATAATCAAATTGGGTGGTCTTTTTCCACCAGGTCTGAATGATAAATTGTAATATTGTGTTTATAACTAGGGGCTATGATGTGTATTTTTGAATGCAATTTACTATGTTTTTTGATTTTTGGGCATATTGCATAATTTTACATGATTTATGCACATAAGATCTATTTGCACTACTTCTAATCAGGTCTTCTTTACAGGAAATGATGTCATTTATTGCTTCATTGGGCACTGTATTTAAATGCAGTTCTGGTGCTGCTTAACCATGTATAACCACTGTGGAAAGCTATATGCTGAAACCGGTCTGGTAACAATAAAAATTCTCTGCTTAAATTTCCTGGTGCTGGCACCTTTTTGTTTTCACATAGTTACTTTGGCCTGTGCATCTACCGTACTTGCTAGCTTTTCCTTTGTCTGCGTTGGATTAACAATGTCAGATTCACAATTGTTCTTTGTCATTCATTTGGTCTACTTTCTACCAACAATGGTGAAGATGCCAAAGGAAGAACTTCCATAGCCATGACAGACCCAACACAGGGCAATGCAAAAACTCAAAAATGAACATCCAGACCAGTAAAAACAATGAAAAGCAATTCGATCCATACCACAGAAGCACTTCAAGTGTGGAAAAAACTAAACTGTTATAAAAAACACTGTTCATTTATTAGATCAAATTACAGATAAGCACTTTCATTTTATTAATTGTAAAACTTCTTCAGATAACAACAACATTGAAATACTCACTTAAATAGCTTAAAAATCACATGATCAGAGATTCAATATGTAAATTTAAAGACCCAGAGTCACAAAAAATCTATACCAGAAATCCCTATGTAAACATTAATAACTACAATGTTAAAATAAGCAACACAAAATTATTTTTTCTATTAAAAATCTTACAATACTACCTCTGTAATGATCTAAACTTTAGTAAAGGTGCTATTGGAAGGTAATCATTCAAACCTGCCCATTTGGGTGCATTAAAAAATAACTGCTAGAACAGTTCATGCATTTCAACTAGTATCAGTCAGGGATCCCCTCTTTTATTCATTTCTACCCTCTCTAATACCACAAATTTAAAACCATGAATGGAATTATCTTTTAAATGCTTAAACAATGCATTAGTAGTTTTTTTTTTATATATATATATTTTAGTAATGCTTGTACATGCACTCTCACAATCTACACTCTGTCTTTCTGATATATAAACACTGACAGCCCTGGCAAATAGCAGCATAGACCACCCCTCTAGCTTCACACTTATAATTTCCTTTCATACAGAATTTTTTTCCATTAATCATGAACTTGCTACCTATTGTTATGTATTTACACATATCACATCTGCTGCATTTTAACATATTCTCCTTTCTTCCTAATGTTCTTAAACACCTCTCAAATGTATTTTTTAAATTAAGCCCTGTATTGTAAACAAATGTAGTATCGGTCAATAATAAATTATAATTTTGAGGCTAGAGGGGTGATCTCTGCTGCTATTTGCCAGGACTGTCAGTGTTTTTATATCGGAAAGACAGAGTGTAGGTTGCAAGAGCGCATGAACGAGCATACCTAGCATTGTGGTTCCTTAGTGTCTTGTGCATTAGCAATTCATGGAGAAACCCACTTCCAGTTATGGGCATTCAAAATTATTTCTTTTAAAATGTGTCACTATTCCACCTGATAAATAGCTGCTATACCAAAATGTTCTTTCATAATATATTAAGGTACATTTTAAAGTCAAAGTTTCCTGTTGCTAAAGGATCTATATAGCAAACAAAACAAAACAAAAAAAGAAATCATATCTTCCACTTTTTTCTTCTGTTAAATCCAATTCTGAAATAAGTAGTGTAAATGTTATTTGACTGAAACCCAGTCCTTCCAATTTACTTTTGCTATCCATTAATTCCAGACCTAATCTAGTAACAATTTGAAATGTCAGGACCTGCTAGAATGAATCCTAAACAGTAAAAATTGAATGACTGAAAGATCAGACTTACAGATATTAAGTCCGATATGCCATTTCTCAGAATATTCCCTTTTTTCTGAGGTTTGGCAATCTTGTAGTTGGTATATTTAAGTTTGGCGAATACAGTGGGGCCTGTCATCCATGCAAAAAGAAATTTAAAATAGAAGACTGATTTTTAAGATTTGCTCTTTTATGGGTTTTTGGGTTTTTTTCAGCTTTTCAGTACTCAGCATTATGAGTACTAACATTTCAACAGGGGTCAAGTGCATCCTTGTTTTCAATAGGTTTCTGGAGTATATTTTAGCATTGCTCAGTACTTTCAAATTATACTGCTTAATCAACTGTTTCCATACCGTAATGGTCACATTGTCTACTTTTTTTTCTCTGTTTTTCTCATAATAGCCTCTGATCCCCCCCAACCTAAGCATGCCCAGTGTCACAAATATTTCATTTATTGCAATATGTTTTATGTTTTCAGTGTCATTGAAGTATAACAATTAAATAACTTTAACTGCTTCCCATTATCATGCACGTTTGTGTGATATTTTTATCTGGCTAAATTATATCCACTATACTCAGCTTACACTGAACATTATTCTTAAGAAAAATCACTATGCATGTGTACCATCTTTTCTTCTACAGGCCAGTAGCCTTTTATATTTAAATGAAATTCCTGTTTTTTTGTTTTATGTTTTTAAAAATACACCTAGTATTTGATATTAAAAACACCAGCTTGTTTTAACTTTCCTAATAATAACTGATATATTTTAATTTTTTAATCTATTAACATCTAATGTTAACAGTTTTATGTTTCACTCATCTTCAGTCCTTATCAGACTTATCCATAGCATGAGAACTAAAGTCATTGTCATCTTATAAGAGTTCAAATGTATTAACTGTTTGAAAACTCTAATATTACTATTTTTTCTAAATTATTAGACTTTCCTTTATTGGCTGTAATCTTTTTTTTCCTCATTGTTTCCTTCTGTGTGCTAGTAAGGTACTCTAGAATATGATTATTTTAGGATAGTCTACATAAAATATGCGATTGTCTGCACCTCGTGCATTCTTTTGTACAGTTTTTCCCTGTGTGTCCTAATTGCTTACATTTCACCACATATTGCAGTACATTGTACCCAAAATTCCCTCTCTTAGCACATTAGAAGCATTTCTTGGGCTATCCTATATACTTACAGGTTTATAGGTTAGTACTAGGCTGACTACCCTTGTGAGACATTTTAAGCCTAGCCAATTATCCCATGTGAGAATCAAACCCTGCACTCTGGGTTTGCAAGGCAAACGTCTTAACCATTATGTCAAGCTACCTCTGATTTCTGTGAGCATAATTTTGTGGTTCAACATGCTCATTTAATATCCCTAATAAAACAAAATCATTACAAAAATACCTTTTCATCATTATTTCCATTTCTTTGTTATGATTAATGTTTTATTCTTCCTTAAAAACCTAAGCCTGTGAAAACACATTCCTTGTCTGTATCTCCATGTGCCTCTAGTTTAATTGTAAGTCATGGAATATAAAATTATATGAGTCTGGTCCACACTCTCATATCACATAGAGATATGTCATGCTGAGGACAAAGAGGAATAAAGCTCTGATGTTGATTCAAGTGGCCAGAGTCCTATTTAGAGGCACATGGGATTGACAGTGTGGTAAGGAGGAAGAGTGCCCATCCACACAATAAGCATCAAGAGCACAAAAACCTGTTAAAATTAAACAAAGTGAGAACTACTTCTTCATTTGTCTGTGGCGAATAACATTATCTTTTTATCAGTTTGTTTATGACTTGAGGATGCATAAATATTCTTTGACAGAATGTTGTTGGGCCACCTACAAGGAATGGCAGGAGTTAAAAGGTTTAGCCATTTTGCTTTCTGAATCCATTCCTGCAGATAGCTAATGTACAAGCTTACAGAGGATGCAGGTAATCCACAGATGAATGGACAACAGAGAATGGTGTGGTTTAATGTGTCAAATGCTTTAGGCAAATTACAACTAGTGCACCGGTAAAGTGATTCTGACCTTGTTTTTTCATGTAGGAATAGTGGAAAGGTTGAATTAACAATGCTTGCACACTGTGGTAAAATTCATGTCTGAATGAAGAAAGAATGCCATTTTCAGACACTTTTAAGCAGAACATTAGCAATGATCTATGAATCATTGTGCATGCATACTGTGTGTGCATGTGCTGAAACATGATTTTTCTTCATGAGATATCTGAGCATCTCTTGTTTGGCTTCAGCTGTCCAGTGACTGGTCTTTCTAGTTTGGTCGTCTTTGAGGTTTTAGTAACTTGTCTTGTATTGTTGGATATAGACTCAGTTGTCCTGCTGCTGTCCTTTGCCTCTGAGCTTGACTCTGCACAGATGTTAGGTGTGCAATCTCTTTGAACTTCAGACTGTTGCTATCCTTTGCCATGGATCTCTCGTGTGATCTCATTTTGTAAATGATAGCTGAAGGAGAATGGATTCTTGTACTACAAGATTAAACTGTTGATGACATGCCTGCTCAACTTGGTCAACTTCTTAGAATCAGTCACCAGAGCTGTGGATGAAGGCAAGGTGGTTAATACAGCCTACCTTGATCTGACCAAGGCCTTTGATACCATTCCCTACTCAGGAATCATAGAAAAACTCACTAAGCTAGGCATCAACCCCTATATCACTAGATGAGTTGCAAACTGGTTCACAGTAGAACCCACAGTGTGAAAGTAGCGGACTCCAAGCCAGACTGCTGACCAGTCATAAGTGGAGTCCCACAGGGTTCAGTCCTGGGTCCTCTCCTGTTTGGTATATACTTATCTGAAGTCCAGGCCAACACAAAGGGACTCTGGCTGACAAAGTTCTCAGATGATTGCAAGTTGGGAGCTATTAACTCCCCAAGTGATGTTGACATCCTACAGAAAGGCCTCACTGAGACCAATGACTTTTGTCAGAACCATGGCCTTAAGCTCAATGCCAAAAAATGTGTTGTCATTCCCTTGGGAAGAACATGGTTCCCATGAATTACCACATCGATGGCTGTTCACTGAACACAGAAGGCGTTATAAGAGATCTGGGAACACAGGTTGACAGCAACCTCTCTTTTGACCACCACATTGCCACTGTGGTCAGAAAGTCCTTCTATGTGGCACATCTCATTACTAAAGGTTTTGCATCCAGGAAGAAAGAGGTCATTGTCTCCCTCTACTCTTCCCTCATTAGGCTAATTATTGAGCACAATGCCCCTTTGGCATGTACCTCACTAAACACTTGCAACAATTGGAGAGGCCTCAAAAGTACCTCACAATAGGATTGTAGGCTTTAAAAATTTGTCCTATATGGACAGACTAAAAAAACTCCAACTATTCTCTGTCTCATATTGTCTACTTAGAGGCAATCTCTGCTTGACTTACAAAGCCATGTCTGACCCAGCTCTGTTAGAAATGCTACATCTAAAGAAATCCCAATCCCTCAGCACCACATGCTCCAGAGACCTCAACCTCATTACCACAATCAACAGAACATGCTGGAGGGACAGGTTCATAACCCAGAGTCTGTCCATGCTATGAAATAGACTTCCCATACATGTCAAGCAGAGCACCTCACTGGTCCTCTTCAATAGAAATCTTGATGAGTGGATGGGAAATAGAAAATTCACCCCTGGGATCACTCCAGTGGCTTTACTCGACAGAGTCCCTGGGAACTAAGGTCAGGTGGCACAATGCCAGGGTAATTCTTTGGGCTAGGCTTGTAAAGGCCCCAGGGCCATTAGCCTAGTAAAATACCTATGAACCTATCAGTGGAGGGAACAGCTGACTTGACAATATGTGGTCTGCTCTTCATGTTTCATTTTTCTGTCACCAGAGAGCAGTCCTTGTACAGTATACTGAGTTGCAAGTTCGATCCATTATAGTTCTTATTTAACATAAAATTCAACAGTCAAGAACTTGAAAATTCTTTGTGTGGCACAGTGATGTGTTAGCAATGCCTAATCTCTGCATTTGCTTCCTATTTATAGGTTCATAGATTCATAGGTGTATACTAAGCTAATGACCACTAGGGCCCTTAAAAGCCTAGTCACGCAACCCAAATATGACCCTAAAATTTGATTTATATTTGATTTATAAGGAGGTTTTTACTATCAGCCTCTGTCCATCACAGATATAGGAGCCAGACCAGGGGTAAATTTCCCATTACCCATCTATTGGTTCAAGTTGTGCTCATGGATGAAGAGTCTGTTCCAGAGAATGGGAATTCTCTGAGAAATATTTCTATCTCTTCAACATGTTTTATTTATGTTGCAAGCAAAATTTAGGTCTTTTAATTTAGTAGTTCTGATTCTGTTAGTTTTGTGGAAATACAAATGATTCATCAAAACAGGGTCCAGTGATGCCTTATATGACAGGCAAAGATCACCTCCCAGAAGTCTGTATGTTACTGAGAAACAGACAGGGATTTAAGGCGATCAGCATAGGACATTGTGCTTCCTCCCTGTGGTGAGAGAAGACATGCAGGTGGTTGGTGTGACAGAGCAAGATGCAGAGGACAGGAAAAATGGAAACAGATGATCTGCTGTGGTGACCCCTAACAGGAACAGCTGAAAGAAGAAGGAAATTCTTTTTGTAAGGAACCTTGTGGGTTGTTGTATGTGTCTGCTCAGGTACATACCAAATGGGGCATTATACTTTATAATGTGCCTGATGAGGGCTGAGTATGGTGGTATGATGACAACTGTGGACATAGATGCCATGCCCTTGCTTATAAATTGAGCAACACAGAAGGATTGTCCTATTGCCTTGGAAACATGTTTGTCGAAGACTAGGTTACTATCTACATGAGTTCCCAGATCCCTGACTAGTGAATCAACTTTTAAGGGAGTTTTATTGATGATGTAGTTACCTGAGGTGGAAACTTTCCAAAAGGTACTATAATGCGTTTCTTGGTATTGAGTTTTCAACCATGGTTTTGGCATCAAGCTTTTGGTTGTATTAGACCTTACTGAAAGGTGTTCACATTTCGGGGGGATTCAGTGATTGCTTAAAGTTTGCAATCATCTGCAAACTTAGTTAGCCAGAGACCTTTGACATCTGAGAATTAAATGCTGAAGAGGCGTGGGCCTAGTAAAGATCCTTGAGGGACTCCACTAGTCACCAGCTTCCTTGTGGAGGTAGCTTCACTGATTCTAACCTCATGGGTCCTATCAGTGAACCAGCTAGCTATCCAGCATGTCCTAAAGGAGTTTATACCTAGTTCAGTAACTAGGTAGGCAGTATGCACAGTTTTCTCCTCATCCATTGCTTAGTGACCTTTTTAAAGAAGTCCACCAGATTCAGTAAGTATGACCTTCCTTTGACAAATCCTAACTGGGATGGATCCAGTGTCTGGACGTTTCCTCTGTCTTGTTGATAATTTCCATGATAATTCTTTCCATGGCTTTGCAAATAAGAATAGTCAGACTAATGGGTCTGTAGTTCCTAGATCTGTTAAAGGTCCTCCCTTATGAAGGGGGGATGACTGTTGCAGTCCTCCATTTACATAGCACAAAGCCTGCTTTAAGACTATAGTTAAATAATGACTGTAGGGGTTCTGATAAGTCATATTTTAGACTACTCAGGGGCCATCCTGGGATGTTATTGGTGTCCACTGAGGCTGTGCTCTTGGTTTTAGTGAGTGCAGCCAGTACATGCTCCCTAGTTATAGTTGGAGGAGTTATGTTTGACAGTATTATTGGGGTGATGGTTGGGGTGAGAGGTGGGTAAAACTGGAACTGAATCTGTCTGCTAAAAGGTTTGCTATATTGCCAGGCTTGATGAATGTGGCACCATTAACCACCTGTTCAGCAAATTGATGTGTGCTGCTCTTGAGGTTTCTGACGCAGGTGTAGAAGGCCTCATGGTTATCATTCACCTGGGACGAGATCTTAACTTTAAAGTTGGCTTTGCTTAACCTAATTAGGCCTCTTAGTTGACTATTCACTTCGATGAAAGAGTTTTTATCTTTATGGGAATTATCCTTCTTGATTTTTACCATGTTTTCTTTTTTCCTTTTGTTGTATATCCTGTTTAATTTGGCATGCCACCAGAGTGTGTTTTTTTTCTGAGGCTAGTTGTGGGCTTACTTCTGGTAGGTGTAGCAGTGTCTATGCAGACATTGGTAAGGTTGTACAGAGTTTCTGAGAGCATAGCCTGGTGTGTTGTCAGGGTTTGGTGGGGCATTACATTTTGACAAACCTTCACTTAACAACAGGTAATTTGCCTTGGAATAGATCCTAATTATTACTAGTTTTAATGGGAGTATGGATTTGAGTTTGATTTTGAAGGAGGCAACTTTATGGTTGGACCTTACCAAGGAGGCCGAGACACTGGTAGGAGGGTTGCTGCAATTTTCAATATTTGTAAGTACAAGGTCCAGCATGTTGGTGCCTCTAGTGGGCATACTCACTGTTTGGTCAAGTGGTGTTTGTATTTATGAAGTCCAGGAATCTATGTGGCTATAGATTTGAGGCCATGCGGGATTCCTAATCTATACAGGATTAATTAAAGTTTTGCATGAGTAGGGTGTTATGTTGGATGTCAAAGGTTTCCAGTATGTCCAAGTATGCATTGTGAGCTTTTTCTGAAATAGAGAGTGACCTATAGCTGGCTAGGATATGGTACAGGATTTTGTCCATGGTGATCTGCAAGCAAAGGAACTCAAGCATGCCATCCTGTTTGGGAACCCTAGAGATATGGTTGTTATTGATGTATATTGAGACAATTCCAACTTTAGCCCTTGTCTGTGCAGCTGCTGGTCTAGAAGTGTGGAAGGTACTGAAACCTTGCCCTGCTGGGGTACTCTCTGCCACTTTAAACAATGTCTCTCTAACTGCAGAGATATTTATATTGTCAAGTGTGAGGAAGGCTTCCAGGCAGTGCAGTTTTTTTATTTAGGCTCCTGGCATTGAGCAGTAATACCTTGATGCTTTGTTGAATTGATTTTGCTATGTTGATATGTTAGTCAATTTGGCATTGCCTACAAAAGGCACTATGAGGACAGACAAAGCTATCAGTAGTATTTAAATGCCTAGAGGAGACAGGTACAGACCATTCAGTAATCTAATTTATGATAAAGAGTGATAGCAAGTCACACTGCTTAACATGCAGGGGGAGTTTATTCCACACGTTTGGGAGGTACTGAGCTATAAATCTGTCCCTCCACAATGTTTTATTTATCAGTTGCTGAAGATTTAGGTCTCTGGTTCTGCTATTGGTAGAGATATTTGACTTGTGGAGAAACAGAGAGTCCAGGACAATTGGCTTTCTAATGGTGTGGTAAGTGAGACAGAGATCTGCTCTCAAAAGACTTTAGGACATGGAATAAAGGGATCTGTCTACCAGCCTCTCTCGGTAACTCTGGATCTTTACACCTCTGATTATTTTGGATAAGATCTTTTGAGGTCTTTGTAATTGTTAGATTTGTGTAGTGAGTTACATTCCAAAGGGGATGTTTTTCTTGATAACTGGCCTGATGAATCTGATGAATGCTGAGTATAACAAGATGATTACCTCCTTAGATCCTGATGATATTCCTTTGAATGTTAGCTGAGATACATAAAAGGATTTCCTAGTGAATATTGGCAAATAATGGTCAAAAGAGAAGGAGTTATCCACCCATGTACTTAGGTCCCAAGCTAGAGCTTTATTTTGTAGAGGTGCATTGTCTAGCAAGTATAATGAGGGGAGGGTTGTCTACCAAAAGTGATGATGCTACACTTGTTTTAGAATTTAGTTTCAGCCCATTTTTAGAACATCAAGAGTTTACTAAGGAGAGTTCATTCTGTATGATTTGGGTGCCACAGGGTGACCTAAGGAGAGTTCATTCTCTATGATTCGTGTGTCACAGGGTGACCTAAGGAGAGTTCATTCTGTATGATTTGGGTGGAACAGGGTGACCTAAGGAGAGTTCATTTTGTATGATTTGGGTGTCACAGGGTGACATAAGGAGAGTTCGTTCTGTATGATTCGGGTGTCACAGGGTGACCTAAAGAGAGTTCATTCTGTATGATTTGGGTGTCAGAGGGTGACCTAAGGAGAGTTCATTCTGTATGATTTGGGTGTCACATGATTACCTAAGGAGATCTCATTCTGTATGATTTGGGTGTCACAGGGTGACCTAAGGAGAGTTAATTCTGTATGATTTGGTCATTCTGTATGATTTGGGTGTCACAGGGTGACCTAAGGAGAGTTAATTCTGTATGATTTGGGTGGCACAGGGTGACCTAAGGAGAGTTCATTCTGTATGATTTGGGTGTCACAGGGTGACCTAAGGAGAGTTCATTCTGTATGATTTTGGTGGCACAGGGTGACCTAAGAAAAGCTCATTCTGTATGATTCGGGTGTCACAGGGTGACCTAAGGTGAGTTCATTCTGTATTATTTGGGTGACACAGGGTGACCTAAGGAGAGTTCATTCTGTATGATTTGGGTGTCACAGGGTGACCTAAGGAGAGTTCATTCTGTATGATTTGGGTGTCACAAGGTGACTAAAGGAGAGCTCATTCTGTATGATTTAGGTGGCACAGGGTGACCTAAGGAGAGTTCATTCTGTATGATTTGGGTGTCACAGGGTGACCTAAGGAGAGTTCATTCTGTATGATTTGGGCGTCACAGGGTAACTTAACAGTATTCCCCAGTATACAATCATCTGCAAACTTTTTTTATCCAGAGGTCTTGCCTCTCTTCTTGGAGATTTGGCAAGTAAAATTTCAAAGTAGGGGTCATAGCACTAAGCCCTGATGGACACCTCTGGTCACTTTCATACTTTGTGATAAGGCACTTGCAATTTCCACTTGCTGGGTTCTGTCTTTCAGACAGTTTGCTACCCATCTTACTAAATATGCATCAGTTTGTAAAACACTTAAGTTTTGTATGATGCCAGCATGGGGAATGGTGTTGAAGGCCTTGGCCAGGTGATGATATGCCACGTGCACTGCTTGGCCACCATCTAAAACAACTGCAACTCATTTCAAGAATTTACCAAATATAATAGACAGGATCTACCCTTCACAAAGCCAGGTCTTACAAGGTTCTTGGTATCATAGTTTATGAGGACAGTTATAGCAGATACCATTGTTTTGCAGATGAGACTTCTAAGGTTAATAGGTCTATAACTACCTGAGTTGGTTTTAATGCCTCCCTTATGAAGGGAAATAACCATTCCTGATAGCTAAACTTAAGTTCCTGCTGTAATAAAAGCAGGGAGGTGCAATCATAAGTGAAATCAGACATTTCTTCACATAGTAGGTTATGCTTAGAATTTCTGCAGTCCTTAAATTCAGCAAAATTTGTTGCAGGAGCTTTGTGGTTAGAATTTACTGTGAACGGAGATACCTGCAGATGTCATATAGTACTTTTGTATATAGTTGTTTTTTTCCTCAGTGTGTAATTATGTGTTGGCTTGTTCATGATAATATTACTTAAAAATGTTTCCATTCATTCTTGACAATTGTCTTTATTATGCTGTTTGCATTATATACAAAACTTTAATAAAGATTTTTGAAAAAAGAAAATAATTATGTGCTCTCTAGTAGGTTTATTTACCAGCTGCTAAGGATAATTTTTGTTTCTTAAGTCATGGAATTTGTCGGGCATGTCATGTTAACTGCTGTTTTTCAAAATAATTATGTTTTGTATGGTCTTATGCTACTAAGATTTAGTATGTTTAAAACATATCTATGGATTATGAACGATTTGTATTTCATTGTGCATTGATGAGACTGTGCAATATAGCCTTATTTTTGGAGAAAATGTGTATATCTCCATTTAATGAAGAACGTTTCACAATTTTCTTTGTGCATATTTATATGTTTTGCAGGATCTTTCTTGCGGAGTGTTATGTTTTAAATATGGGAGTTTTTTCATCACATTATTTGGGACCAGTTTTAAGACAAATACATTCCTGTTAAGCTGAATGTTTTACAGCAATGTCAGGTTTTCTACTTATATTACTGTGATGAGAACTAATAGGGTCCAAACTTCCATATAGTTGTACAGGTATTGATTATTGGCTTGCATTATAATAGACCTGTCTGTGTTCATGATGACTTTATTAAGGATGGTTTGTAAGGTGAAGAGCCTTTCTAGATTAATGTTACATGCCTCTGGTGTAGGACATTAGTTTTACACTTTCTGATCATTTTGTCCCAACCTTGATTTAAATGCATTAGAGGCTTTTTTGTCAAGGGAAATGTGTGAGAAGACAGATTTTCTAGTTATGATATAGTTATGAGAGGTAATATGGTGAAATGAGTACAGCTTATCACGTGTGCTTTTACTTAAGTGACCTACTTTCACATCTAACTCCTCTAGTGCACACTGCAGTGTTTAGGATAAACCATTTATTTTCATCTTACCTTTAAGCATCCCTGTGACTAGCACTTGCTTTAAAACCTGCTGGAAAACACTAGGAAGACAAACTGATACAAGTACTCAACTGTCCTTGTTAATAAGGAGAAATTAATCTTAGGCACTAAACAGACTATAATTCCAAGGTACCTTGCTAAGGTAAGGGAAAACAGCTCTTGCCCTTTACAAAAAAAAAGCACCAACCCAGGCATGTCCAAGGGTCAGTTTCTGCTGATTTCTCCTGTCCACCTGGTGAATCTGGGCATACTGGGGCAATGCAGGAATTGCCTCATGCATACAGACAACCGTCGCCTCCTACCACCTAACAATAAAACCTGCAAGCGATGCACTTACATAGCCAAACTGGAAGCAAAGCGTTCTCCACCCAAGATTGTGCTAGACAGTCAAGAGGAGAAGGTTAACATCACCACTACACCTCAAGCAGCACATAGCCCTTCTAAACCCACATCACCAACACCCACACATAGCAACACTAAACCCACATATATGGAGGCCCTTAACAGTAACCTGCCCAAGCAACAAGGTCCTCCGAAGCTGAAACGCAAACAAACACTAATCACAACCAAAGTGTCACATAGCTCACAACATCAGTGTGCCACCCAACAACAGCCCCTAAGGCAAGACAATGTACCCAACACTTTAGTCACAGGTGACTCTATAGTCAGGCACACTGATATCCCACTCACCAGGCTAAACCAGGAGAAAATTACAGTCAGCTGCCTGTAGGGTGCCAGGATCCACCACATAACGCATGCACTCATGTCACTCCACAACAAGTACAAATATGACTCTGTCATTGTCCATGTTGGAGTGAATGACTTGAGAAGTACCTACCTGGACTACATGAAAAAAGACATGGAAGAGCTCTCGGATCATGTGGCCCAGGCAGGTATGACCCTAGCCCTGAGTAGCATCCTGCCTTAACCCAGAATGATACCATAGTATGAGGACAAAATGATTAACTTCAACTGTTGGCTAAGCTTCTGGTGTCATTCAAAGAGAATCCAGTATCTGTCTGCCTGGGATGACATGATTGACAGACCACGATGCTTTGCCAGAGATGGTCTGCACCTGTCACCCCTGGGATTCAGGTTACTGGCTAAGGCTCTTGCCACCACTATAGTGCCTTTTTTTAGGCAAAGTTCAAAGGACAAAACCACCACCGTAACAGGTACAAGTATGCAAAATCTGAAGGTAATGCTACTCAATGCTAGAATTCTGAACCTCAAAATGCACTCTCTGGAGGCAGTCCTAAAAATGGAGATCATAGATATCTGTGCAGTAACTGAGACCTGTTTCAAGGCTCCAGAGAGCACCCCTGCAATACCAGGCTACAACTCTTACCACACTTTTCGGCCACTAAACCAGGACCGAAACACTAAAGGTGGAGGAGTGTCCATATTCACCAAGGATATTCAAAACACTAGGCTAGTTGCCCAACACAACGCATCTGAAATTCTCCAGGTGCAACTAACACTAGGTAAGACTGCAATCCAAATTGTAGCTGGCTACAGATCCCCCA
>NC_056731.1:1690378907-1690401407 GCF_019279795.1 Protopterus annectens | reverse complement strand
CACACACACACACACACACACACATCTACCAGTATATGTATGATGAATGAACCACATATACATGCATGTGCGTGTGTGTGTGTGTGTGTGTGTGTGTGTGTGTGTGTGTGTGTGTGTGTGTGTGTGTGTGTGTGTGTGTGTGTGTGTGTGTGTGAGTGTATGAACCAACTCATCTGTGGTATAAGGTGAAAATACCTAAATCTGTTGTTAATCTTTGTTTAAAGATATATATATATATATATATATATATATATATATATATATATATATATATATATATTTATATAAAATGTGTATAGACAGAATGAAAGAGAGTTTGAGGGGAGAGAGAGAAATAAAACAATGGCGTCCCTCCTTCTATCTATCCATCTATACATACATACATACAAATAGTTTGGGCATTAATGCCCTTCTAGCTTGCCAATATACCAAAA
This sequence comes from Protopterus annectens, assembly GCF_019279795.1. Classification (NCBI taxonomy): domain Eukaryota; kingdom Metazoa; phylum Chordata; order Ceratodontiformes; family Protopteridae; genus Protopterus; species Protopterus annectens. The sequence goes on along the minus strand of NC_056731.1, from coordinate 1,690,400,973 downwards.
CACTTGATTCCATAATAAGTGTCCAATCTGTTCTTAAAAATATCTAAACTAGTACTTGCTTTAATGTAATTTGGTAGTTTGTTCCATGCATTGGCTACTTTGTCAGAGAACCAATTAGTGCAATTCTCATTCTTATAGAATCTTCTACTTAGGCTGTCTGATGATTATCTAGAACTTTTTGATAACTCCAAACATTCCCAGAGGTAGTTGCCGTTAAATGCACTATCTATCTGTCCGTCTGTCTATCTATCTATCTATCTATCTATCTATCTATCTATCTATCTAGGTATCATTTCAGTGATTATTTCTATGTATTTTTACTGGTGTAATGAGGTGCTAAATGAACCTTGGCTAGAAGTGCAAATATTCTCAGTATACATTTAAGCAGGCATGATTAAAATTATTCTGTTGCTTAAATATTTAAATGATACTCATTATGTAAAGATTACTATTGTGCATGCATATAGATACGTTCATATATTTATTCCTACAAAAGTAGCAGTACTTTCATTCATAAAATGAAAAAGGAGACAGTTGTTTTCTATAATATATGAGTGCAGTTTACAAAAAAAAATAATAAAAATAAAGCATACGAGAAGAAATTATTTTTCTTTTATTTATCTATTTATTTAGTTGGTTGGGAAGAAAACAGTGGTGGTATTGCCCAGGGTACACCCAGTTACACCTTGATACAAGTGGCACAACAGAGGACAATATTCCAGATCTTTGGAAAGTTATTCACATAATCCCACTTTAGAAAGAAGGAAATTATATTGAGCTAAACATTTCTAACCAACAGTCATCAAAAACACCACAGCCAAAATAATTGCAAAGACAATAAGTTAACAATTGTCATCTCCAGAAGTACTACTGGCATTGATGAATTCCTCACTTAACATAATAAAGTATATACAGTGGCAGGCGTCTTCCATGATCTTACCAAGATCTTTTACTCTATTAGCCAGAATACAGATATAAACAAACTATCCTGCCATGACATACATGATGACACCATTATGAAGTTTCTAGATCTATCCCACTAACAGGAAATTTTAAGTTATGTGGGGTGAAGATCTTTCTGCACAAACATCAAAGATGCACCTCAAAGCCAATATTCCCTAAACTAAAATTAATTTAAGCACCATAAATCAATGCCACACACACACACACACACACACACACACACACACACACACACACACACACATATATATATATATATATATATATATATATATATATATATATATATATATATATATATATATATATATATACATGCACTTTTTTATGATTCTGTTTCATGTATTATTTTATTTATGGTTGTAATTCTGGAACATTTCTTCTTGGGCTTCCTCTCTAAAAGGGTTTAGTGCCTGCTCAGACTTTCCTGGTAAACAAAGGCAAATAAATAAATATTATTATCCTTATGGAGATTTTAACTTCGAAAGCAATGACTAGATAAACTACTCAACATAACTAATGAATACATCCACATATTATTTCATTGGTTTTCCTACATATTTTTGAGCTAGACTGAATGAGGTGCCAACTGGTCGAGTTCATCCCAAAGAAGTTGATAACCCTGATTGTTGTTTTCCATAGGAACTCATAACTATTGTGGTGTCTAAAAGTGAGCTATCAATGATTCCTTTCTTTTGGGAGATTTCTCCTTTCTTTGTGTTCTACAAATATGTAGCTGGCATACTAAATTTAGAGGGTGTGAAAACTTTCTCACAACAGGAGTGGTGTCCTTTTTTTAATTCTTGGTATAAGGTCATGATTGGTTGTTTTCATCTCGTTGCAACCTTCTTCAGATGTGACTCAATGGGCCATACTAGAATCTAATGGACAATGTTAATCAAAGAGGTTTCGGACAAACAGCACAAAATCCTGCTAGGGATAAAAAATATTTGATGCCATTTTGACAAAGTCAGGATCTTTTTACTCCACAAATATTATTCCTAAAGCAATTAAAACAAATCATTATGCTATTATCTTTTTTCTAAGAGTAAAATCATAAATCAACTTTCCTAAACTTTAGCAGTGGAAACTATGATACAATTAATAACATATTTATTAAAACACACTACTATGCTAGCCTCGCTAACCCAAATAAATCTGCCCAAGATATTATCACTGTGATCTTTAAGATTGCAAACATAAATATTCTTAAATACATACCTGTATGACATAAATGTGTAGATAAATTAAATAAAACTCTTTAGTTTAGCCAGAAATTAATGTTATACATCAGAGAAAAATAAATATTACCTTTAAAGTCCTTCTATTCATAAAACAAGTCCATGTTAAATAAATTATAGAAACACATTATTTTTTAATTAACTCTTCTAGATCTTACTATATAAACTCATTTTAATCTCAAAGGTTGAAAGCAATAATAAGATATTCTTTTATTTTACTAAGTAAATGAATAAAGACATTATTAATATAAAATGTTATCAATAAATAATGATTACCCAGACACATGGCATAGAACATGCCTCTGTAGAATTGTTGTGTCAACTTCATAATAAGCAAATTCATATGTTAGGGTGATTTGATGCCAGTGAAATATCCTATAGTTAAGTGCAGGCATGTTAGCTGCTGCCACAATTAAAACTGAAATTACATGTTCATTGAGAACAATCAGCATACCTACTTCAGTCTTACATGAACTAAAGGAAATTCTTACTAAATTCTATCAATTTCACTGAGCAATATGTCAGCCTGTGGACACTTTACTAACATACAACAACAGGCTACAGTGGTATGGTACACATTTACATCTTACAGAAATCATTTGTGATCTAGAAACCTAACTAGAATTCTATTGAAAAGGCAACTATATTTTAAATATTTAAGCCTTTGTGATGGTATATTTGCATAGTTCTCAGTTACAATGCTTATGAAAGTGAGTTGTGTTGTCAATATAGACCTATAATTTGAGCACTCCTCAATGTAATGCTTTATTTATTCCATTATTCAAGAATGTAAACCTTTTTTTTTTTTGTTATATTTTACCAATGGCCCAGATCATGAGTCCTTGGAAAACTCATTCTATCTGGTTAATAAATCCAAACAAATAATATTAAAATAAAAACATTTATGTATTAACTTACTCACTTATCTATGTATGTAGGACTGTATATATTTATTTATTTAACAATTTATTAACAAGCTGATGGAGAGGTCATTAGACATTTTTTTAGATAATCTAAGCTTCATGGAGAATATCATGTCAATATATTAACAGTACACAGTGTCAACAGTATATTGCACAAAGCATGCAGAAAGTGAGCTCATTGAGCATTAATTTAGTCAATATATATTAACTAGTTACAATTACTGGGATGAGTTTACAATATAATAATGCATATAGTACAAATCTAGTACAAATAAAAAATACCTCACACAATGATAAAACAGATCACTAGACTAGGTGATTATATTAGAAAAAGTATGTTACAAAGCAGGAACAGCAACATGTATGGGAGACAATTAGTTCTAGCCATTGTCTTGTAAATCCCTGCATTCATTTTCAAGAACAGCATGGGTGAAGTGTGGCTAAGATGCTGAGCAGTTAGTAGCATAAAAATTTTGCTCTGCCTCTGTTCAGTTTTCAGTCAGCTTTCCAGAATGTTTTATTTTGCCTTCATATTGTAACATACATTAATTTGACAAAATAGAAATGTCAGTGTTATTTGAAACACTGTATAATAAAACAATCATTTAGAACATACAATATATATCAAGAAAAAAAAGACTCTAAAAAGCTATATACACTATATACAATGAGTGCTATAAAATATCAGCATAGTGACACCATTTTAGATCAGAATGCACATTCAGATTACTTATGTTAGTTGAAGGAAAGTAACTTAATAATCTGGCTTCAATTTTTTAATATATGCTCTAGGAGAAGGTTCCAACATTGCTGGTAATTGGAATGCTTATTCATAATCTTTGGCATCAGTTTATGTGAGTATACATATTTAACAGCCATATTTCTGAAGCCAGTCCAAGAGAGTTTAGTAGGGTCAAAACAAATTTTAACCAAGGCAAAAAGGGTAATTAAGATATGTACTTTTTGCTTTGGTAATTTATAGGTAGTGATGTTCAGAATGGCAAATTCCCTGGATAAATTTGATTTTTCATATCCCATTTTTCTAGTCTTGCCTTCAGAGAACACCAGAGCTTGTAGGTCTGATTACAATTCCATAAAATATGTAGTAAATCTTTGGGAAATGGGCAGTAAGAGCATTGAGGAGTGATTTTTAGATTAAAAGTTTTAAGTTTCACCGGTGTATAATATGCATTATTATTTATAATCAGTTGTATATAAATTAGTTTTTTGAATGGAGTCAGTTTTTAAGTGAATTCAATGGCTTTTGACTTCTTTTTATCTGTGAGATCCTTGTTCATTTCAATCCAGTATTTAGAGTATAACAAAGATTATCAGTATTTAATTGAGGTAATTAGCTTATAGACATTGGATACCATCTTTTCTTGCAAGTTAGAGGCTTAAATAATGTCAAGCAGGTATTAATATCAGATTTATTTACATCTGAGATCATTGTCAAGGCAGATATAAGCTCTCTCACTTGTCATAGTATAGTGGTATAGCTTTTATTTAAACTAATGGCTAGTCTGACTTGATCAAGGCATTTCTCTTTACATTTTAGAATATCCCATAAACTACAGTTTGTAATAAGTGGGCATTTTCCCAACTCTATCATATTGTTGCTTAGTATAATATTTGGGTTTAGCTGAATAGGCTGTAACAAGATTAGGATCATTTTCAAGTTTAAGGTGTGTAGGAGATTCTGAAATACTCTGATTTTATGTATTAAAAAGAGATGTAATTTCAGCTTGCCACATTTTTCCAATTTAAGGAAAGGAAGAGCTTTTGGATTAATATCAGTCTTTTTATGTTCATACTAATTTTTTACTCAGAGAGGGGTGCATTCTTTGTTATTAGAACTAAATTCTGAAATTTGTCTTATACTATTAGAATAAATTATATCATAATACAATTGAGAATCTGGCAAAGCAAGCCCCTTTTCTCTTTGGGATATATGAGTTTTGAGTAACTAATTCCAGTCAATTTGGAACTTAGACAGTTCTGCATTAATTTTACAGAAGGAATTTTTGGGGACAATCATATCTAATGCATTAAATTGATAAATTAATTTAGGTAAAATGTTAATTTTAATTATTGCAGCCTTAGATAGGTATGACAGTTTCATTTGCCTCCATCTGAACATATCTTGCAGAATATTCTCCAAGGTATTATATAAGCTATTATGTTTCTTAGATCGATGGTTATGGTTGAGTGGTATTCCTAGATATGTAAAGGTATATTCTATCTCATTAGAAGATTCTAGGAAATATGTTTCTTTATGACTTGAAGGGTTTATTGGGAAAAATAAGAGATTTAGATTTGTTTATTTCATAGTTTGTAATTTTAGAGAATTTTTCAACTGAATATAAAAATGTTATTTAAGTCTGTATTTGGAAGTTTGAAAACTTCTGTTCAGTTTTTCTGACAGAATTATTTATCTACAAACTAAAGAAACTGTCTTCAAATCATTTTATACACCAATAAATAATGTGTGAAGAGAATCCAGCAAGAAAATCAGTTTTTGAAGACTTTATATTGATATTGTCTTGTCAGAAGTTTTTTCAGTCAAGTGCAGTCATGAGTCATCTTAAAGCTTCCCCACAGGAAAGTGGATGAAGAAGGAACTAGTATGCAAGAAATTTCAGTTAAAATAGACAAACTGGAGAGTACAATGGACACTATAGAACAATAAAATAAGAAACAAATTGATATACTAAATGAAATAATCAAGAAACATTCTGACCATATAATTCCATGGTGGAATCACTGAATGATGTAGATGGCAGATTAAAGGAAAATGAAAGTCAAGTTGAATTCTTGCTGAAACAATATACTTTTCTCTTGGGAAATGCAGATGATCTCGAAAGCATGTCCAGAAGAAACAACATACAAATATATGGTGTTCCAGAGAAAGAAGAATGAAACAATATGGTAAGTTTTTGAATACTTGGCTTCCAAAATCCTTGAAATTTCCAGAGACCCTTTCTTTTGGAATAGAAAGACCACATAGGTCTCTTTCCAGGAGCCCTTCAATAAAAACCCTATCCACACCTAGATCTATAATTGTCAAGTTCATCTCAACATAAGATAACAATTTGGTCTTAAGAACAGCATAGTCTAACTCTTCAGTTACTTTTGATGGTAAATCTATCAGATTTGACAATGACTGTACTTCCTCAATAACCTGTAAAAGAAAAGCATGCATCCCATTAATTAAAAGCCTTAAAAATCAAATATCAAGGCTCAAATTTTATTCCCTGTGAAAATCAGAATATTCCTATCTGAAGGACAAAAGACTTTTAATTCATTAGCTGAAGCTCTGGACTTTACACAGAAAAATAAACTCATAGACAAATAAGAAGAAATGGAGTGGTCCTCAATGAGTTTAAAATGACATGCAATCACAAATGGGTGGTCAACAAAAGAAAATAACAGTAAAAATTTCAAAGAAAAGTAACAAAGACTTTATTTATTTATTTTTTTTGTTTCTTTGTTTCATTTTTTTAGACTTGTTATGCTTCTGGTAGCATACTTTATTACAATGTATATACATTGCTTCAACAGTCAGGAGGACACTATAATTCCACAAGGTAAATCCTTTCTGTTTTATTACATTTAAAAAAATAAATATGTAAATAACAGTTCATATAATAATAATGTTACTTAACATAGCAATGTGTCTGCATAATAAAATAATACTTTGCTAAAACCTTTGTGCAGACTAGAGTAAAATGTTATAAGTTAAAAGGATATTTTTTCATTCATATAAAAGACTAAGGACAGTTAGTCAGATATTGACATACTGAGCTATTTTTATTAGAAAAAAAACAGTAAAAGATAAAAGCTTTGTCTTAGGTATAATAGCGTATTTAAATATGTATATGGTGTGCAATGGTGTTTCAAATAATATAACTGCTTTTTTCTTATATGCTTTGCTAAATGAGTATAAACTTTATAAATTGTTTGGTGTCTTTATTTAAATATTGAGTTGAAGTGTCTTAATGCCCAGTAAACTAGTTCAGTAGCTGATTTTTTATCTTATGGGTAATATTACAGTGTTTTATTTTGTCCATGGACAATTTTGAGTGTTTAGCTCGCATATCTGCAGCCATGAGCATATTTATAGCTTTTGACAACATTTTAATGGCATTTCCCATTTCAAACTGTAAAACATACCTCATTCCATTGTTTAAAATGGAATCATGAGCCATACATGGCTGGGGAAGAAGATCTATGGCTATGCGAATCAATAGAAATGACAGTAAGCTGGAGATGACCTTTGAGCTCAAAAAAGAGCTTCAGAATGGAACACTGCAATGGAAAGAAGTTAAACGAGTGTAAAGTAACATGACATTTATATTTATGGATCTTATGGAAACTAAAATGTAATATACTTTAATTTTAACTCAAACAGGGAAGTTGAAAACAAAAAGAATATAAAACATACATACTTACTGAAATATTTCATTATATGAATGAAATATGTAATAAGGCAGTGTTAAAGTAAGAGTATTTAAAGAGCAATACACACCTAAACAGGTTAAAGTTACCTGCATTGTTTTTTATTACTATGCTCTTTGTAATGTGCTTAATGGCTGTTTAGAATTAATATTTAAAGTTTTATTAAATTAACAAGATGTTATATTGAGCATTATACCTTGTATTAATTACTTATGCCTAAGAAATTTATTTGAAGGTGCATTATAAGAGATCTGGAGTGAACAAATGTTAACAAAAAGATATATGTGTACACTTATTAACATGGAAATGAAGCACTATAAAATGATTGTCTACATAACAATATAAACATATCTATATAAAGTGATGTGCATTTTACATGTATTAAACAATGTAAGTTTTTTTCTTAGGAAAATTAAAAAATGTGTTTTGGAACTTTGACTAAGGAAAATAACTTGTTTAACAAAGTGTAATTTGGAGCATATGAAAGTATGTTGTACATTACATATAAATCTAATCTGAATGCGATGCTGATATTAAAATAGCTTCATGGATGTCATTAATTACACCTGTCATTACAAGGGTATATATAGATGGTTTACTTACATATATGACTATATGTGTCTATGAATTTTGTGAACTATATTTTTGATATGCTGTCTGGGTGGTGAGATGTAGGTGGAAACCTTTGGGTATACATTATATATTTGTATGTCATGGGAGGGGGATAAATAAATGAATCTTAAGTTTCTAAAGATCTTATTTATATAGACTCATTACTGAATAGGTGTTGTTATCAGTTATTGGTAATGTTAAAGCAATTAGTTTAGTTTGAATCTGTTGCAACACTGTCGACTTGGTAAATTTAAGCCAGATGTTGAAAAATCTTTGATGTTTTTTGGGTGCATCACTTACCTATAGAAGCATATAATGCTTTGTTTCAAGATTTCTGATAATATTGGCTGAATTTGACAAATGTATTTGCATGCAGCTTTTTTACATTATTAATAATACAAATTATGCTATCAGTTTAAGCATATTATTAAGTGGCTCTTAATTTGCAAGATATCCATAGATAGCTATATAGCTGATGTTTAAAATATTGAATTATTTTAATAATTTGTAGGGTATGTGATTATACTGATTTATGAAATATTAATAAATAGTATAGATTAAGAAGAGTGATGTTATAATATATACATATGGTTGGCTTGGAAATGTGAATGCTTATTTTGCTGTTCATGTTAGTTATGATATACTGGATGCTCAGGAAAACTGTCAGTATTTTTGGTTCATTATGGATAGACAGGCCTATCTCATTTGATATTAAATGATTATAAGTTAAATGTGAACTTAATTTTAATCTTAAATAAATTACTGTAAATTGTTGCAAGAGGGAGGCTGTTTGGATTAACATTAAATACTGAAAGAATTTCTTCAGAGGTAGAAGCAGAAAATGTATATAGAAGCATTAAGTATGTTCAAGGGTGATTTGAATGACTATGTCATCAAATCAGGAATGATGCATTCCATGTAAGGGGTTGTAAATATTTTTATCATATTGTTATTGAGTGTTTTAAATTTTTGCCCATAACAAAAAGATAAATTTAACTACTTTCAGATTCATGAAAATTATTATTTGAATTTGCTAGACAATACAATTTAGAAATAATATATACATGTATTTAATTGAATGTAAATGTTTTGAATAAATCAATGAAGAGAGGTAAAGTATCTTAAAATGAATAAAGCTGATACAGTGTTTTACAGGAAATGCACTTAATAAAGAAAGACTGGCAAACTGAAATGCAAACAATACTCAATACTTGTTGATTCACATTATAATGTTAAAAGGAGAGGCACCATAATAACTTGGAAGAAATCAATAACTATACCTAAAGTGATTGATTTTTGCACTGGCAAAAATGGTATGATGCGATCAGTTGTACTTGAAATACATCACAAGCAAATAGACATCTCACAAGCAAACAAATAACAAAACTGGTGCATATTATGGTGAACTGGCACCAGATAGTATATTTAAGACTGGATGTGAGAAGGTGATCCTGAAGCTTATTTTCTGAATTAGCAACACTGAAGAAGTTACTGAATATTGCAAGAATGTGAATAAATTACAAGCATCAAACATAACAAAGTCAATGGGTAGAACAGTATTATATCTACATGTTGATCACTTTTTAAAAAAAATTCAATTCAAGAATACTGACAATTTTAAAAAATGATGTCCCATATAATCAAAACATTGTTTTTTTTTCACTGAGGTTGCTTAGGTTGCTTAGGACTGAATTTATTTTTCTCAGCATGCAAGGAACACAATAGAGCCTTGTGTACTTGTTTGTATGTATGTGTAATATAAGCGTGGAAGACTTTTTTCTAAGAACGTTCTTCTCCTCTACCAATACATAGGTGGCCCTCATTGCAATGGGCAGCAAGGAATCAGCTGTGAGCAAAAATAAATGTGACAGTTGGCGATGCACTAAAGAATGACCGAGACTCTGCTGTACCATCTTGTCTTGGAAAAATCTTCATCTATATTTTTCTGCATGTCTTCTATCACCAAAGGAATCCTGTCAGGATACCACAGTCAAATTTAAATAATTTTGCAAGACAGCAGATACAGCCTTGAAAAAATGTTTGGAATAATATCAGGATTGTCATATGGATTTCATTTGCTTTGCAGAAGTCTTTGATTCCATCAGTTATTATGCTTTGTAAAAGACACTTGCCAGACTGGACCATCACTGACAATTACTCTACAGCTTTCAGAGTATTATGAACAGACATTCTAAGACAGGTACAATTAGCATTAAGATGAACTCAAAACAGGGTGAGTAGTTACATGACTCTTGTTTTTTTTCCATTTTCCACTGAGTCATTGCAGTCCATATTATTGGTAGCTTTCTAGTAGAATTGACTTCATTTTCAAAACAGTGGAAGCTCTCCTTGGTCTTGAAGGTCTATGTTACATAATGAGGATTTCAACTACATCTGTCACTGGTTTATAATATGCTGATAAGCATTTTTCCATCACCTTGAAATAAGTCTCAAAAAACCCTGTCAAAGACTACATGCAATACTTTCACTGGGCTAAACAACAACTGGGTTGTATTCTCATCAGTGCCAAGTATGTATTATTTGAGCATCTGCTTAAACATTTCAACCCTAACCTAACTACATATTTTTTGCCTGAAGCCTGAAGAACAATCATTGTGGCTCCTTTAAAAATCCAGCCAATTAAAGGCCCATCAGCCTCACCAACCTTATATGCAAAACTATGAAAGATATCATAGCTAAACTCATTTATGCAGATAATGGAAACTTAACTGATCTAAATCCAAAACAGTTTGGTTTTGAAATGGACAGGATCTGTCTCTTGAACCTAGTACCTAGTACACTGCTTTGAAAAGGTTACTGAGGCTGTGGACAGTGGTCTGCCTGTGGACACTGCTTGTCTCAATCTGACGAAGGCTTTTGGCATAATCTCTTATGTGGCATTATTAAGAATTTAAACAAACATAATGTAAACTCCTTTGCTATCTCCTAGATTTTAAATTAGCTATCTGACAGATCCGAGGTTGTGACAGTTGCTAGTATCCTTGGTGAATAAAAAAATCGTGACTGGTAGAGTATCATGGGTATCAGTGCTGGGCCCTCTCCTGTTTGCTATTTCTTTTTGCAGGCACTGAGTCCAATAGTGTAGAAGTGTGGTTAGCCATGTTTGCTGATGGCTGCAAGCTGGGTACTGTTTTATCTGCTCATACATTGATACAAAACAATTCTAGAAAAGGCTGGATTAGGCACAAACCTGGTGTACTGAAAATTGGTCTAATTTTAAATGTAAAGAAATATACCACATAGTAGCATTTGGTAAAGAAGCTTCTTCAGCTACATAGGTTTTAAATGGTAAAATATTCAGTACACCAGGCATCAACCCCTATATCATTAAGTGGGTTGCAAACTGTCTCACAGATAGAACCCACAGTGTGAAAGTAGCTGACTCCAAGTCAGACTGCCGATCAGTAACGGGTGGAGTCTCACAGGGATCGGTCCTGGGTTCTCTCCTGTTTGATATCTACTTTGCAGAAGTCCAGGCCAACATGAAGGGACTCTGATTGACAAAGTTCGCAGACAATTGCAAGTTGGAAGCCATTATTAACTCCCCAAGTGATGTTGACATCCTACAGAAAGGCCTCACTGAGACCCACAACTGGTGTCAGAACCACGGCCTTAAGCTCAATGCCAAAAAATGCATCGTCATCCCCTTTGGGAAAAACTCAGTCCCCATGAACTGCCATATCAATGATAGTCCACTGATCACAGAAGGCGTTATAAGAAATCTGGGAACACAGGTTGACAGCAACCTCTCTTTTGACCACCACACTGTCACTGTGGTCAGAAAGTCCTTCTATGTGGCACATCTCATTACTAAGGGTTTTGCATCCAGGAAGAAAGAGGTCATTGTCTCCCTCTACTCTTCTCTCATTAGGCCAATCATTGAGTACAATGCCCCACTTGGCATGTACCTCACTAGACACCTGCAACAACTGGAGAGGCCACAAAGGTACCTCACAAAGATGATCCTACACCTTAAACATTTGTCCTAGATAGACAGACTCAAAAAAACTCTTAACTATTCTGTCTCATATCACCTACTTAGAGGTGATCTCTGCTTGACTTACAAAGCCATGTCTGACCCAGCTCTGTTAGAAATGCTACATCTGAAGAAATCCCAATCCCTCCACACCACACGCTCCAGAGACCTCAACCTCATTACCACAATCAACAGAACTTGGTGGATGGACAGCTTCATAACCCAGAGACTGCCCATGCTATGGAATAGACGTCTCATACATGTCAAACAGAGAACCTCACTGGCCCTCTTCAAGAGAAATCTTGATGAGTGGATGGGAAATAGAAAATTCACCCCAGGGATCACTCCAGTGGCTTTACATGACAGAGGCACTGGAAACTAAGGTTGGGTGGCATGATGCCAGATTAATCCTATGGGCTAGGCTTGTAAAGGCTCCAAGGCCATTAGCCTAGTACACACCTATGAACCTATGAACTTATGGTACTTTTCTTTAGACAGACATTGTCAATAGAGACACGGGTACTCATGTGGACAATTCCCTTTCATTTGATGATCATGTTTCCACCATAGTGAGGAAATCCTTCTATCTGTCTCAGTTAATTACCATGGAAATGACTTCAAGATCAAAATAAGTCATCCTGCCACTGTACTCTTCACTTATGAAATTCATCATTGATTACAATGTCCCAAAGAGACCTTACCAAGAAAATCAAAGTCCTTAAGTCACTCAACTAGCCTGATAGATTAACTCTCATTATACTCAGTAGTGTACTGGGTGCTCTAGGGTGACGTGTGCCTTGCATTTCAAGCCATGAAAGTCCCAATCCTATTTGTCTTTCCTTTTATTTGCAAAACCAGTGGATCTACAAAAGCACCAACACTATGGACCTAAATCTACTCAAGACATGATAGAGAGATAGGTTCGTAATTCAAAGTATTCCCAGCCTGTGGAATAGGTTAGCACTATAGATCAAACAAAGTACTACACAGACTACCTTTATGGCTCATCTTGATGACTGGAAGGGCAGACTCAAATTTACAACAGGATTGTCATTACTATTAAGTGCTTGAAAAGGAAGCTAAGAACTTTTAAGAGTGTCTTTCTAAAGATGCATATGGCTAAGTATCTTATGGTTCACATGACTGCTTGCCTTGCTCCTATGTTCTTATGTTCCAAGCTTAAGCAGCGTAAAAGTGGCTTACAGGTTGTACTAAACATTTGCACATGCTTGTCAAAAGCCTAGCAGCATACTGAATTCCCCATCCCTCCTAATTATACATAAATGATGACTGGATTGGAAGGGGAAAGAAAATAATTTTTATAATTATTCTTTTTCTCTCTTTGTGCCTGCAAGTGATAAAAACTCTTGTATTAACCTTGAGTCCAATTTAGAGAGCTGACTGAGGAAGTTATTACCTAGACAGCCACAAAGCAGTTTACGTACCTCTCCATGCCTGAACTTCAGCAACCTGCTGGGGGAATGAGCCCTCATCCAAATATTTATATTATTTATTATGTATTTATTTGACATTTGTTTACCAGGAAAGTCTACCTGCACTATTGCTTATTTTCAGCAGAGGTCCCGGGAGAAAAGCTCCATTTAATGAGCTAACATTTGTACAACATTTATGAGCACAAGATAAGCTGGATAAGCATGAGAAAATCCAAGTCTTATAGGTTATATACAACATGTATAAGATACAGAAGTTGAAGCACAAAGTAGACAGTGTAAAAGCAAGAGAAGAAATTCAAGTCTAATAAAGTATATACTGTAGTATAAAAGCACATTTATTTTTATTATATACCTAAAGATACTTATATGATAATTTTTGTTGGTACTGACTTATTAGCTCAAGGCAAGAACAACAATAAACAACTAAGAGTAAGTTTCAGGTTTATACATTATATATAACCAGAAAGAGACCAGTTCTTCTTCTTCTTCTTTCGACTTTTTCCCGGTTAGGGGTTGCCACAGCGGAACTCCGGTCTGCTAATGATTGGCAGTAGATTTTTTATGGGTACCGAGGTGTCAGCTCGATGCCCAACCTTCAATGAAGGCACGCCCATTCTACACATGTCTTTGGAGCACCACTCGACTGTGGGGAGGACATGTAGACTCCACACAGAAGGTGCTCCAGCCGAGAATCGAATGGGAGAACCTCTTGCTGAGAGGCAACAATGCTACCGCTGCACCACCAACCAGAAAGAGATCAGTATAGCAGTTAATTATGCAAGGTAGCTGTGTAGGCAGCAATGGCAGTACTATAGGGTTGTGTTAAGTAGAGGAATGAGATATTAAATAATGGGCATGGAGTGATGATAGAAAGGAACCAGAGAGTCTTGTGTCACTGGGTTAATCTGTATATCAAGATGTACTCTAATTTTCCAAGGCCAGGAATTACCCAGCACTACTCCTTCATTTAGGGAACAATTTATGTGGGTGTTTCTATTTTAACTATACCCCTAGGTGACTGATGCAAGTACCACATCTCCGTGACGATCCTATGCCCTTACCTGAATTTGCTGCTACACCCACACACCCACACGCGCACACACACACACACACACACACACACACACACACACACACACACACACACACACACACACACACACACAAAACTGAGAGCTACCACTACTAGTTTGAGATTCTCAAGTTAGCATCTCATGGTTATGGTAATTGGTAATATGCAAACCTTCACTTGAATGGGAGCAACTGACAACAGGAAACCACTTCCACCTCACCCCAAGAAGGGTTAGCCATCATGAAGTTTACACTCCCATCTCCAGTTCAATGCTTTTAATGGTCAAGTTGTTATTTAATTTAGCTTTTGGGCCCATAGTTAGGGCTTCATACCTCTATACCATTGATATGAGCTGGTAGCAGGAACAGAATGATGACTTGATATAGGAGAAAAATGAAACTCTAGTCACTGTTCTTTCTGGCACTTGTTTTGATGATATTTCTTTCATTTTCATTTATTTTGTACAAGTATATATGCAATTTGTCTAATTTTATTTCATTTTCACATTATGTCTAATTTGGGATAATTATTTAAACTGTAGATGTTTTTGTATTATTTTTGAAGATTGTAAAAGTATTGTTCTCAAAATGTTTTTCTAATACTTCGGAGCTGTTCTCCCCTGGCCTCCAGTGATAATAGACACCTATACAGGTTAACTTTCTAGGTAATAAAGTGTCAATAAATAAAGAAATAAAGATATAAATGTACTTTATGTTATACTTAAAAAAAACATTTAGGCAGTGAAGTACATATATATTCCCTCTTATAATGTTTTCCTAAGTGTATAGATAATGTGTAATATCATTTAAACACTCTTTAATTCTTTAGTGGGTATATAGATACTGTTTAATATCCTTCCGAAACTTGTCATTGCTAACTACTTTCACCTGGTAGGGACTCTTAAGGATTGCCTCACACTCTCACAAGGAGAAATGGTACATTCCAGGAAGGATCAGCCGACTAAGAAGATGCTTTGTTTACACAGGAGGTTACAATCCACTTTCTGCAGTGTTAGTCCCTCTGTCATAAACCCTGGAAAAGTTTATCTTACTGAGAGTATCCATGTTGCTTGCACATGTCATCATTCACAAGTGACACATTCCAGGTTAATGGAAGAGGTTTATTTAATACTATTCCTAACAAAGATGTATCAGTATTTCTGTCAAACTGGTATTTACATATTTAGAGGGACATCATGTAATGATGGAAATATGATTTCAATGTTTTAGTATTTTGAAGTTTAGTAAATTTATGAAATAAAGAAAATAAATAGAATTTACTGTCAAAAGCATGTCAGAATTTTGCATTACATAAAGAAAATCAGTGAAACTTGAACATATAGGCACATTGCCTCCAAAGTAAACAAATGTAGCAAAAAGAAAATGATTTATTCATGGTACAGGTATTATAAATACCCTGCTCTGCACCAGGATTTTGGCTAGTATACTAATATTCATAGTATATCACCCCCCAGACAGACACACACGCACGCATGCACATGCACACATGCACTCATGCACGCACATACACACGCACCCACACATACACACACATACATATGAATGTGCGTGCACACACACGCACACACACAGAAACACACACACAAACATATACAGGCACACACGGATGCACACATGTGAAGAAAGAAAAGTAAAATAAAACAAGAATTGTTAACACCAATTCATCCTAAAGATGTTAAACCCAGAGGCACAATTTTTGTAAATTATGGTAATAAAGTCTGACACATTCCTTCCCATCAAGTGATTATGACATAAATTAAGCTGAATATGTTTTTAAGCAAAGTAAGGATGACTTCTAAAAACAAAATTTGAGAAGAAGTAAAGTACTTAACAGTGACTTGATTTTTTTAGAAAGTAATAGACATTAAACATGCCTTCTTCCTTGTCGGGTATTTTGTGACTTCTCAGTTGTTACAACTCCACTCTTACACATAATCTGATTATAGTGTACTGATTTTTCAGTAAGTGCTTAGGATTCATATGAAATCGATAACAGAACTATATAATAAATGTGTTTAAATGTAGGGTTTAATATACCTCGTTTTATGTTATCCATCATTATCACAACATAACAATCTTGTTATATACCATTGTAAATATACTTCAGGCATGTCATAAGCTGCATACAGTATAACAATGATATGTTTATATAATATGGGTATTAAATTATTTTTTTTTAGTCAATCTTTAATTTTTCTCAAAGAAAGCAGCAGAAATACTTAATTAGAGAAAAAACATGTTCTAAAGTAATCAGGTTTAAAAGTCCATGTAGTGAAACCTTTTCTGCAGGAAACAGTTTGGCCCTTTATTTCAATTACCTATTGTCTTTCATATTTAGATTGCTCTAGCCCACTTTCACTTTTCTTTATGAGCACTGATTCTATATTATGAAAACACAGATAAAGCTACCAGACTGTGGAACAACAGTGGGTGTGTGAGGGGAAACTTCTTTAGCTGAAATATTATACATTTTTTAATTAAGAGGAGCAGTACCAATCTCTCTCTCTCTCTCTCTCTATATATATATATATATATATATATCATTTAACAAAAATAGCAATACCGAGAGCAGTGGACACATTACAAATTGCACCTACACAGATGTATTGATTTATTCAGTGTATGTATTAAGTATGCAAATTAAGATGGTCCTCAATAGACTGCATGGGGTTGTGCTAATAACAAGTCACATACACAAACTGCTTTTCCTCATTGTTTTAGCAGGAGTTTAAAAAGCGAAAACCTTGACTAATGAAACTTGAGCTAAGCATGGTAGGTTTTAGTTCAGATTCTGAGTGAAAGCCTTGAGCTAAATACACACAGTGATTCATTTTACTTTTTATAGGACTCAGGCAATTAAGTGCTATCTATTAAAGGCATCCATGAAAGGTTTTCAAAATTAGTTTCTTAGAAAAAGTAACAGAGAACTATTTATCTTTCTTCAGACAAAACTGCTTACAGGCATTTTCTATGTGTCTTAAACAGGCGTTTTGCATTAAAGGGCTGCCTATGATGAATTAATAACCTAAATTCATTAAACTATTTAAAATCAGCATAGGTACCTGTTTAAAAAGGACCAGCACGTAAATTAGATGTGTTTGTATTGAAGCAAAAGTCTGCAGATCTAAGGGATAGGCAGGCAGGTAAGTATGTTTCTATTTATAAATAATGAAGAGAACACCAACATGTACATTTAATTTTATTTAACAAACAGTGTAATAATGGCTATACTAACTCATGTCCTCTGAATATGTAAAGGAGAAGAAGACTTTTTTTTCAGAATTGCATTCTGTATCAGATAATTAATTCAAAAATTACTTTGATGTTGAAGCAATCAAAAGACAGGAATGATATCACAAATGCAGCCATGTATTGTGCCAGACAATGACTAAAGACAGATTTTCAAAACAAGCATTTGTATACATATTTTTATGCATCTTTGGACATACAGTATACTGTGTTATGGATCTCTGTGGCATGTTTGACTTGCTTCTTTGCAAAAAAATACATCTGCAAATAAATCTGCTCAAATCTAATTTTGTTGAAACCTTCTGGTGAGGATCTTGTTCACTCTATCTTGGATGTCATGCAGTGTCAGACAAAGGGGTGGCAGGTGATTGTGGAATAAGAATAAATTCAGCTTCAGCTTCAGGGTTATTAAAGGTATTTATAGACTAACGTCTAAGCAAAAAATCCATATATATTATCAGCTACAAAAACTCAGCAATGTGTCAGCTAACACAAGAAAAAGAAATGTTGAATTAAACAAATGAGTTTTTAGGGACCTCTAAAAGCTGTCCTTCATGGGAGATTTCCTTATGCATTTGCATAGGAGATTTCAGAGTTGAGAAGCCTGAAAAAAGGAAAGATAACATGAGAACTGATGTCTCGTTATAAATCTCCAACTACCATAATGTTACAGAAAGGAGGGGCCAAATCAAACTGGGTGCCAAATCAAACTGCAATGAGGCAGCTAATCAGATGATAAACATACTAAAATTAGAGGTTTATAGATTATACATGGATAAACTAGTAACCAATATGAGCTCTATAAGACTGGCTTAAGATTTTGGCAATAGATGTTCCCGTCAAGAGCCAGGTAAAAGAATTTTGGAATAGGTGTATGTGGTCAAGTTACTCATCATTACTGACACAGAAGTATAAATCCGTGGCTGTGACTAAGGTGGCCCCAATTCAGTTAATATCTCATGGACCTGCTGGAGCAAATGGGAGGAAGTGATGCAACTTTGGCTATTTACCTCTCTTCACAGGGTGCATGCAGATAGCATGCTGGTGAGAGGCAAGCTGTAGCTCTGGTGAAAACCAGAGCATAGAATGGCAGCCAGGCTAGGCATGTTGGTGGGGTTGGAATTCATCACAGCCGAAGGCTGCAAAATGGGACTGATACCACTTATCTTAACAGGCAGTGGCCTATAAATATGGCACCGGCATACAAGGAGGTGCACTAGATCTGTAATGTCTCAAAGTTAATCACTTCCATGAATTGCTTCAATAGCTCCTTAACCTGCTTGCTTCCTGTGACCCTAACTTCATCAACAAGTCTGAGACAATATGACCTTGACAGTCTGAGTAAAACTGGAAACCATGATTCAGAAATTCAGAAGAGACAGAGAGACATACACACATGCACCCACACACACACACACACACACACACACACACACACACACACACACACACACACACACACACACACACACACACACACCTTTACTAAGCTATTTTGTTCTTCATTGCATGAGATCAGAGATGTCACTAACACATTTGTCTATCAAGCCTGATTACCCTCAGTTCTGTCACTAGGTTACTTTCCTGACAAATTATTCACATAGTTACTCATCCTGACATCAGTGAAAAATAATACAATTTAATAAAATATAAATCTTCAATAATATATTAAATTTATGTTAGATTTTTTATGACAGAATTCCACCTAAGTTTATTATTATTGGTTGCTATATATCTGAAGCCGACATCTCCTGTGGCATTAGTCTGTTACCTACATTTTCAGACTTTTTTTATGTCTGAGGATTGCACTTTGGATTGCAGATTTGGAATTACACCAGGGAGCTCATAATGATACTTACAGTCAGCAGAGGTACCAAACTCCTACTCAATGGATTTACAGTGGCCACGATGATTGGTTTACCAAATCAGCATATGCATTTTTCAGTAGTAATGAGCTCTCATTGTATAATTGGCATATCGTCAATATGCATAGCTGATTGGTAGATAGACCTTACTGGTAGCTTTATGAAAGTGTCTCAAATGATACTTATATAAGAGAAACAACAAAATTAATCTTACAAATGAATATGACTAGAAACGGCCTGCTTTAATTTAAAATGTTTTTGTTTCTTTTAATTAACTGTTGCTATATTTCAGTACCTGCAGGTTAATTAACAGTGCTCTAAACTGCCCACTGTTTTACTGTTTAATTGTTCATTGCCCGAAGGTCTGAATTTTCAAAACCTTTGGTTCTGGTGGCAGTGCTATGTCTTTTTCTCAACTGTGACTAAATATCAGTACCTATAGGATAGTTTTGCCCTGTATTTTTGAATTTGTTCATTGCATATATATGTAAACTTACAAGCTTTGTTTGAAATGTTAGAGAGTTTTCTTATCATTGCCTACATTTCAGCACCTGGATGTTAATATTGTTCTGACTTCTTTTCCTTTTTTAATTGCTGTTTACATTAGTGTGTGAATTACAAGTGTGTATCTGTAATATATTTGGTATTTTGCTAGATTTCGGTACCTTCAGGAGAACACTGCTCTGCATTGGCCAATGTTTATTTTTTAATTGTTTAGTGTCAGAGCACAATGATATGACTCTATTGTCTAACTTTCAGGAAAAATGGTTTATGGTTTCTTATTTTCTGCTGTAACCCACCTTGCAAGCATTTAGTATGTCTCCCAAAACACTGCCATTTACCAACCTTATTTCAGGCATCTTCTCTCCCAGTAGTGATTTCCATCCTTATCAGTCTTGACTTCATACCTGGCTGTTATACCTGTACTTTGTAATATAAATTCTGACCTTTGTATTTAGTATATGTCATATACTGTTATACAAATGTATATCTGAATAAATAATCTTGGTGTTTTGATAATTATGTCCCTAACTCCTTTCTTACTTTAATGCCAATAGGGCATACTCTCTCTACCCAAAACAATCAGTAGTCAACAAGAAAAAACATCAGATTTTTTTGAAACAGAGAGGTGCATTTGAATTCCAAGTTCTCTGAAAAGACATGATTAAGCTCTGAAGCTCTGTTTAAGTAAGCAAAGCCTTTTTTGTTTTCATCTTGGACCGTGCTGTCTCTAGGTTTCCTTAAAACAAAATTTAGTTCACTCCTCTCTCCTCCTTGTTACACAAGGTCTATATCAGTTCAACGAAACAGCACATCATTGAATACAACAACCTCGAACTTCTAACCACGAAATCTAAAAACATTGAAAGCTCAGAACAGCAAATTTTTTTCCCTGGGAAAACAAAATCACTGTTCCAAGAAACACACACACACACACACACACACACACACACACACACACACACACACACACACACACACACACACACACACACACACACACACACACACACACACACAAAACACAAGCACACCAAAAAAACAACAATCCACAAAAATACACTTAAAATCCTACATCTAACCCTACACTAAACTGTACATACAGTACTATCTATCCACTATCCTTAACCCAAACCCTAATCCTAAGGTCCGTCACTAACGCACACTAACCTCACCCGTGCCCTAACCCTAACTCACAAACCCTGCCCTAACCCTAAAGTCTATCACTATCGCACACTCACCTCACCCGTGCCCTAATCCTAACTCACGTAACCCAGCCTAACCCTAACGTCCACACAATCACACACTTACCTGAACCCAACCTGTAACTTTCCACCACAGTGCTGAAAATAGTGGGACAACCTAACCCCAGAGACCAGCCTCCACCACTGCCACCACAGAGGCTGTATAGGACAGTGCCAACAGTCCCATGGGTGCGGACATGAGTCACCCTGCTACCTTGTGGAGGCACCTGAGACTGGGATTCCATCCTCCCATCCAAGGTGCTCACCTCCCTCCTGTGACACACACCAACCCTGCCTGCTGTCTTGTCTGTCTGCAAAAGCTTCCTCACCTTTCCAACTTACCTCCCCCACATGTACCTATGTCCCTTCCCCAACATTCCACTCTCACTTTACAAAAAAAGAAAAAAACAAAAAAAAATGGACACCTATCCCCCCCCAAAAAAAATATATTGTCCCATACATAGCTC
>NC_056731.1:1690346753-1690378407 GCF_019279795.1 Protopterus annectens | reverse complement strand
TATGAGACTTCTTACACAAACACTTTATATATCTGCACATATCAACAGAGGAGTATTGTACTCCATCAGGTTTGTAACCTTTTTGTTTGCAACATAATGCATATATGTGAATGTACTTATGTGGGATGGGTATTACAGCATTAAGCCTTTGTAGAACTGTAATGAGGACATGTCATTGATCTCCAGATTTGTTATACCTACGGAGGATGCACCGTGCATCAAGGGTGGAATATTTGTTGTTAATGTGGCACACTTGTCTCATGGGAATGCCCCTTTATAGTGGTTGTAATAGCACACTGCTATCTGGTATTGTTTTAACATATTATTAGGGAGTGTTTTGCCTAGGGGCCATAAAACAATGGACTCCTGTGTTGGCTGTGTGATCATACAGTAGAATCTGTCATGGCCCAAACAGGAATAGCTGACCATTGCAAGTATCTTAGTTGTATCCACACCCTTAGTATGTTTGCACACTGTGGAATATGACATGTGTGATCAAGCAGTAGATACTGCCAGCCATTCTATTCTTACTGTATCTCTACATAGTTTACTCTCCCTTATGTGATCCTGACATGTGTTCCAATTTTGTTGTCTTTCATCAAACATGCATGCAAGACACAGTGCTCCTTTTATAGATGCCAAGAATAATATAATCCTGGAAGGCCTCTGTCAACACCATGAACTCCTACTGCCAGGGGGAGACAAAACAGAGAACAGCGGGCAGCATTATGGGCTGACCTTGTCCATGTTATTAATACCATAGGTCACCAGAGCAGGACATATGAGTAGGTTCATCACCGTGTGACAGATATGATAAATGCTGCATTCAGAAGAGCAGCAGATGTGGCCAGGGATTGTGGTGTCACTGGTAGAGGGCCTGCAGCTGAACAACCACTGTCAGCCACTGAAGAATTCCTGGCAAACCTAGGAACACATGACAGCTTCCAGGCATCCATCACACCATATATCATGGATATGGGTGCCACAATTTCCATGCCAGAGGAGTGTCCAGATAGGCTTAGTTTGACCAGCATTTGAATACTGTACCATTCAGTGTGTCAAGATGTACATAGTTTAACATGGGTGTCAGGTGATTTTTTTGGGGGGTGGAGGAGTTTAACTGCAGTTTGAATCTCATGCTCAGATTTTAACAAAGCAGCTAATGTACATGTGAGATATATGGATGCATTACTCTGTTATAGTGCAACATGCAGCGGTGTTTACATTATCTCTGTCTCAACTTTTCACAGGTCCATCAGGAATCAGACAAGGCTGTGGTCCTGCTCCTGGTAAGCACAACACTGTTTTGTTACAGATGTAGATTTACTGCAGTGTATTCCCTAAAGTGTTATCCCAGGGCTGCTGGCTGGATTGCTGTACTGTCTGCATGACTGCCAACTGCATAGATTATTTCTGACTGTACACATTTTAAACTCATACCTATGCCTTGTAGGTGTGACCACACTGATAGATGTAACAGTATTGTCAGGACATTACAGATTATCATATGTGTCAACTGTGCAGAGTCTTCACATGTCAACAGTGTACCTCATTGTTGCTGATGAGATTGCTGTTTAAGGTGCTTATATTTACAAGTAAATACAGATGTTTGTGGGCAATGTAATGTCCTCATTTCCTACTATATGAGGTTGGGGGTTAAAAAGGTCTGTAATAGTGACAACAGTGTATACAGCTTTACATATATTGCAACATAGTACTGCAAAGTATAATAGTGTAGATATTAAGGTACTGCTTTTCCCTTTTTTATCACAGGTGACTGGAGGGTTGGTCTCTGTCCCCTACACAACCTGATAGTGTCTCTTCACACACTGAGGATAATGGTGACCAATGTGAGGCACAGATGGGAGTTTCAAGGGATGAATCTGTCCTAGAGATTTACATCTCTCTTCTGCCCTCATTATCACCACACACAGTTAGTATGCCTGCACATACACATTCCCTGGAGGGCATAGATATTGGATAGTCAGAGGGTGGGAACATTGAACAGGAAAGTGTGCCAACTATGGCTGCAGTGAGTGTTGACACTGGACATAGCCAAAGAGCTGGTGAGGTTCCACACAGGCAGGTTGATAGGGGTGCCTGTAGGAGGCCTGCTGTCCACATTTGTTGCAGGTGAATCATCACAGGTCACTTGGTTTATGTTTCAGGCCATCCTTGAGGTACAAGCATGTTTCAAAAGGAACTTCAGATAAATGCTTGGGGTTATGGATGCAGCACAGTCTGACATCCATGACTGCCTCCACCACAATGCCGATGCCCTGGATTGGTTCAGTGATGCAGTGGAAAGATGTTAGTCTGAGACAGATCGCAGAATATCTGTCTTGGAATGCACATTATCTGTGATGGAATGTTTGGTTGGAGTTGAGCATCAGACTTGTGGACGTAGGTCAGCAACTCCATCTTCTGCGAATCCACATGACCATGCACATTCACGGTCCTGTAGTGGCAGTACATCCAGCACTCCAGAGGGGAGTGTGCTGTCTACACCAAAATGTGGCAGGCCATGGGATCATGGTCCTGGGTGATCCTGTGGAGGACACAGTCCCAGCAGACAGCAGTCACCATCAGGTACTAGCACTGCTTCTGACCTTGGGCATGGATGTGCCAGTGCAACTCCTGGTAGAGCCAGTTCCTCTTTTTGGGTGTGGAGACAGTGAACTGTCAGCTCTACCATGTACAGTTCAAAGCTGTCCAACATACACACATGTAGGGCTAGCACTGAGATTGACTGTGTTCATGTATACACTCACACACCACTGTTAAGATCAGGTCACCTACAGACACACACATCACATTTCCATCGTCCATCTTGCCGGC
This sequence comes from Protopterus annectens, assembly GCF_019279795.1. Lineage (NCBI taxonomy): Eukaryota > Metazoa > Chordata > Ceratodontiformes > Protopteridae > Protopterus > Protopterus annectens. The sequence goes on along the minus strand of NC_056731.1, from coordinate 1,690,375,569 downwards.
TTCCCTTCCTAACTCACACATGCTTTCAACCTATTGGGTCGACCTAGGTGACCTGTACCACCACATTGCACTCTGTGCAAGCGATAATACCTGTGCCACATCCCTGTCATCCTCATCATCTATGCAGGGAAAGGAAGCTATGTGTCTGATGCACAGGGTGACTATATAAATTAATATGCAATAGTGTAATCCATTGCTGCCTTTGCCATGCCACTTGCACTGGTCACTGACAGATACAGTATGCTGACATTTGTAATGGGTAAGCCACATTATTTTGTGCACCTTACATTGTATGATGTTGTAATGGCTGTATAATTACACAAGGAAAGGTGTGTCATGGACCTGTTTATGTTTCAATTTCAGTTGTCCGTGGTGGACACCTATGGATACACAGCTGCAATAAACCCATAAACATCACAGCACAGGATGGAATGTCAGCACAGAAGAAATATCTCTTCAGAAAGGTACAGTACTATAGGTGCATAGCTCCATAGGTTCATATGTGTATTACAGGCTAAAAAGGACAATGGCATCATTCAGCCTACTCATGCATACTTAATCTCTGAAAAGGTCTGATACAATTGATAAGTGTCACCAGGGCTTCAGGAGCTAACACATCTGAAAGCTGTGGTGATGGAGATGCCCCTTCTACAAATTTCCTGTGTCCATTACAGACATTTGTCCTACACCAGTTATGATTGTCTTGTTCTGCATCCCATTATGTAACTTGCACATGATGCGTGTTACAGCGGATGTGTGCTTCATATGCATGGGGAGCCTGTTACATATAGGGTATAGTGACTGGGTTACATACTTGTCTCTCCATCATGTACTATTTATAACACAGTAAAGGTGTAGGTGCGTAGAACAGGTAATGCATGTATTAGCCCTGTCTTGGATAAGTGGGAAGTACACAGGTATATCTGACACCTCCCTGTATGGCAGCCATACACATCCCCTCCAAAGCATGTAGGAAGCAGACTACACATGTACAGCCTTGACACAGTCTGCATAGGACATGTTATCTACAATATGTATTGATTTACCATGGAACCTGTGTGGCTGCTACAGTTGTAAGATATGCCTGTGTTGTGACATAACAAATGTGCCATTACACTCAATGATAGATGTGATGAGTGCCAAATGCAGTATAACAGTGACAGTCTAGGATTTACATGCCATGTCTTTCTGTATAGGTAGTAAAAGATTGAATGGATCCCCACATCTTACCGACCATAGAAAGTCAAAGGCTACATTGCTGTCTGTGTCCATAAGTCCCTGAGTAATGGCTCAACTGTGTGCGGAGTGTGGATACTACTATATATTCCAGGGGTGGATGACTTCCAAATGGATAGCATTGTGCATTTATTGGCATTTACTGTTTGTCACTGGCTCTGACAACAACATAATGTGTGTCTCAGGCCATCCTGGATAACTGTTAGGTCTGTATGGGATTCAGTGACAGCTCCAAATTTAAAATCACCTGTTAACGTAGTCAGTCATAGGTCACTGACAGTAGTCATGACTGCTGAGAAGGGAATGGCTAGAAGGGGTACTCCATTAATGATGTCTGAAGGATGTCCACTAGTGACTGGCATCGCTGTAGCATTGGACAAACCAATGCTATCTTCCTTGATTATTACTATCAGACACTTGGCTAAACACCAGATGACGTACTACTTTGCAAATAACCTACACAGTTTTCAGCATGGCCTGCTGACCTAATATTTTCAAATATCTTGTCAGACCATTGTAGGTGGAGTGAGTCATATTCCCTCATCCATTGCATACTTTAACACTCAATGAGGTCCACCAGTTAGGGTAGGTAGGCATGATCTGCCCTTGAGCAAAACAAACTGTGTTTGGTCCAGTATCAGTAGGTGTACAACATTGTTACTGATCATTTCCATGCTAACACCTTTCATGGCTTTGCATATCAGAAAACTGAGAGATCTGGGGGCACTGCTTGGCACTACATGCTAGTTGTCCTCTGTGCAACTAAGTATTGCAGTTACTTCCATCATGTTCCAAGAAAATAGTCATCCAAGGTGTCTGTACAGAGCACAGTCAAACAATGGAGGGAAGGGTAATATGTATATTCTGTGAAGGTAAGATGTGAGGTTTTACACAGGTGTTCTGCAGTTGGACACTACTCAAGTAGTGTGTTCTGAAAGGACATAATTACCATGGCAAGAATGTGGAAAGCAGGGGAGTCTCCTGAATTGCTTGTGCCTGTCTACTACTTATGCTGTTCTCACCACAACCACTGTCTACTGGGATACCAGGCTCCGAGACTTTTTATGTCATGACATGCAAAATGTTATTGCAAAGCTAATGATAAGAAGCAGCACACTGCCAGTTTGTTCATCCACATAGCTGTCCCACACCCTGAAAGGGTCTGTATGCTTCGTATATCCTTCTCCAGGTAGATGCCTTGATTAGCAACCTGAGCTATCAGTTGGCTTTTGCATGTATTATGCCTTCTGTTCCAGGGTTGGTGGTATGTCACTAGGGAACTGAGCAGATAGTGATTAGGAGCACAGCTGCAGCATCACAGCTGCAGCATCACAGCATAATGTGCAATATCCAGTGACACAAATGTCCAAGCTTGCTGAAACAAGCAGCACAGAGGTGGTGATCCATGTTAGATGACAACGTTACAGAAATTCATGCATCCTGCCCTTCAAGCAGCTTAATGGTGGATATCTGCATGACATGGCTCTGAAGCCAACTGCAGAGGACTGGCCATCTTTGGTCAAAGTGTGTCCACCTGCCACATGTCCCAGATATGCCATACTGTACCATTATGTACCAGGCACATGTCTTTGTTCCCACATCATGTTACACAACAACCAGTTTGCTGTCTGGTTGCTTGACAGACATTGTACACTTGCAAGGCCAACATAATGTCAGCAAAGTTGAACAAGTCCTCTGCACATGCATGGACATCCACATCATCACTGCAAGGAGTGCCTACAAACACTGTGTTTCAGGCTGTCAACCCCAAGGGTGTGGCAGCATGGCCCTAACTTTGCTAGACTTGCACAGTGCCACATTTGTAGGCACAGTATTGCGATCAAGCCTAGTAACATTATTATGGTCAATCCAAGGGCTGGCAAAGCATTGTATGGCACACTGTCAGGTGCTGTGTTACCTTAGGGGACCTACATAAAGGTGACATGTTACATTTCACCATCTGTCATGACACTACCTAACACATGTCTAACAAGCATGACTGTATTGCAAATGGCACTATCGATGACTGCTGATCAAATATGGAAAGTGTCTCCACCCCTGTACTCCTATGCCACACAAACACAACATGTGACTGATCTGACTGTATTTCAAACCTTGATTCCATGTTGTCTTAAATAACAGTCAGTACATATGGCAATGAGCATTTTACCAACATTCACAGCTCACCTCCTGCTCCACCCACACCCACATCACACACACCTGCATGTGTGGATCTCCTTACCAGACATATTCCCAAACAACAGACACCTCAGAACACAATATGCAAGCTCACTACATGTAATCATATATCTGGAGAGCACAGTATACATAATAGTTTATAGCCCACTGTCTCACTGGTCAAACACCTGAGGCAAACCATAAAATCAAACCTATTATTCATAGGTGATTACATCATGGGACACACTGATGTCCGTGTCACCAAGCTACATATGGGAAGGTCACAGCTAGCTGTCATTGAGTTGACATGATACACCATACCACACATTGCCGCAACTCAAGGAATATCAGGTAACATAATGATGATATCATAGTTCCTGCAGGTGTGTAGGACTAGGGACATATGTCACCAGACTGTATGCAGACACATGACTGAGCTTAGACACTCTGTGTCTCTCATGGGTATACCCATAGCTTACAGCTACATTTGATCCTCACCTAGGATGATAGCTCAATACATGCAGAAAATTATGGATGTCAATAATTGCCTTAGTGTGTGGTGTCATTGTAAGGGGATCCACTACATGACCACCTGGGATAACTTGCTCAACAGACATCAATGCTTTGCCAGAGATGGTCTTCATGTCTCACCCCTGGGATGTTGAGTACTGGCCAAGGCTGCTGACACCCCATAGTGCATCTTATAGGCACTCTCTAGAGGGAAAACTTTCCAATGAGAACACCATCTTCATATAACATCATGGTTATGCTGCTACATGCTGGTAATGGCAACACTAAACCCCACTCTGTGGAAGGTGTCCTCACCTTGGAATATGCAGACATTTGTGCAGTCAGAGAGTCCTGGTTCAAGGCTGTGGACAGCATCATTTCTGTACCAGATTACACAACCTTCTACATGTTCAGACCTCAAACTGACAGCATGCAAGGTAATGCAGGTGGTTTATACATATTTATTAAGGATAGATACACATCCAGATTTGGTGAAACATTGTGATTCCATGGAGACACTGCAGGTCCTTTACACTGCTGGAAGGCACATAGTCAAGCCATTGCCAGCTCCAGGAGCAGCTCCATGAATTCAGATACCTGTTGTGCTTATTTGAATGTCCTTGTGTCTATCAAGATATATCAGTACACCATGGTTTGGGGTGACATTTGTAACCACCAACTGTGTTCTTTAGTCATGCTGAAGCTCACTTGCCCAAAGATTAGTCCACATCTTCAACTACAATGCCCTGGACAAGTGGTGTGACAACCCCACAAGGGGAGCCAATGTAGTGCATCATGTGTTTTCTAATATGGGTGACCACTGCATCCCCCCACTCTGAGGTCCTCCCTGGTGAGATCTGACCACAGTCTCATTAAAACTAAGTATCAAACCTAACCCCCTCCCCCCTTTCAGAAAATACAGAAATATACCTCAACAAAGTAATTTATTACCTCCTATGGGATGGTTTACATAACTTGACTGCACCTCCCCCCTCAGAAGGGATAGGCAAGTATGCAGAGCTCTACACCCATGCTTTATGTAAGCAGCAGTACAACTGCATAGACACTGTTGTACCTGATAGGAAGAAAACAAGCTCCTCATAGCACAGCAAACCTGCCTGGTGAACCAAGACTGAGGCGATTGCTGCTTACATAGATATTCATTGCAAAGAGATAGTTAACAAATTACCACACGTCCTAAGAGATTCTTGGCATTGTTTGGATTTGGTGAGGCAAAGTACTATGAATCTTGGTTCTAATTTCATTATGGCCACCATAGACGTGGTGAATTTATTTACTGTTATTCCGCAAATAGAAGGATTGGAAATGTTTGAAGCTAGTTTACACAAATACAGTGACATGAATACTTCAAAATGTAGATTTTTGACAGAGTTGCTAGAAATTGTTCTTGAGAACAATTTTTTATATTTGAACGAAGAATATTATAGACAAAAAACTGGTGTGGCTATGGGGGCCAGATGTGCCCCTACATATGCCAACTTGGTTTTAGCACACTGGGAAACGCAACAGGTCTTTTCATCCAAGTATTGGAGTAAAATTATATTGTATTTACGATACCTGGATGATATACTTATTTTCTGGAGCGGAAACAATGATGAATTTGCTGAATTTGTTGAATTTTTATGTAAGACATCTAGTTTCCTCAAATTCACTAGTCAAATATATGATAACAATTGTGAATTTTTAGACATTGTTTTTTCACATCACAACAACAGAATACAGTCTAGCATTTTAGAAGAAACTTTCAAATTCCTTCTTGCATTTTGACAGTTGTCACCCTTACTATCAAAAGAGGAATTTGGTAAAAGGTCAGATGGTTAGACTGTCTAGAATTATTAGTGAGAACGATGTATTTAGCCAGGAAATAGAAAAATTATGTAACATGTTTTTGATAGAGGATATCCTCAGGACCTCATTTGTAATATCAAGAAGGAAGTTAACACAAAAGACATTTGTTATATAGACCTATCATCAAATCGGTATCAACAATCTAGTTGAAACCAAAGTGAAGTATCTAGAAATGACACATTTATTTTACCATACAGAGACATCTCCTCAAATTGTGAACATTATACAGGAAACTTGGCTTAGTGTCATTACTAACAATGCAGAATTGTCTGATGTTCGTTATTCGCCCAAGGCGACTTTTAGTAGAGGAAGGAACTTAAAAGACCTCTTTGAGAGTAATATTAATACTGCCATTTTAAAGTCAAAATGAATAAATGTGGAGCATGTCAGGTGTGTAAATACATTAATGACGGTCCGTATGTGGTTATTGCAAATTTTGGAAAGACAATTAGATGTCCAGGCCACTGTAATTGTAATTCCACTATGGTGGATTTACGTTGCATCCTGTTCAGTTTGCCAAGCGTTCTACATTGGCAAAACTAGTAGGAGACTAAGAGTACGCATCATTGAACATTTGAGAGACATTAAAAAACACAAAAACACTAGTGCTTTATACAATCACAGTGTCAAATGTTCTAATTTTAAGAGATTTTTATTTTTCATTATTGATAGAATTCCTCACAATTTACACAAAGGAGGAGATGAGAAGATGGTGCTAGAGGCAAAGGAATGTCTTTGGCAACTCAGGCTCAATGCTTGTAACTGGCCAGGCATTAATGAACACGTGTCAATCTCTAGTGTGCTGAAACTTAAATCACATTTTATATAAACTTTTATTCAGACTCAAATTTTTATTCAGACTCAAATTATTATGTAATTTATTAAATATTAAACATTTACTATATATTCACAATATTTTGTATAATATAACATTAATTATTTGTACAATAATTTAATTTATATATTTTATATATACTTTAACATATTTTACATTATCAATTATTCAAGACTATACAATTTTTACAATATAATACTTTAACATCCAAATAGAGTGTAAATTATTAGTTATTGACACTTTTATGCTATATTTCAAAGAATACATATATAATATGATTTTATTACAACAACATTGTATATTTACTCTAAGTATATTTATAAATGTACTGTTTTTATACATTTCGCATTTACTTACTTATTTATTGCACTAATTATTGGAAGTTTTTAAATTCACTTTAAATTAACTTTTAAATCCATTTTAAAAATGACTGTACAGTTGCAATTTTATGTTGTATATAGTATTGTCACTGTTGGTTTTTCTCAAACGCTATGTTTGCTGAATTACAATCAATTAATTAATTATTCAATTGTTGCAGTAGTATATCAGGGATGGGCTATACCTTATTCATTCAGTACTCTGATGATGCCCTAAAGGAGACAGGGTGAAAGCGCTTAGTACTCAGTTGTATATCTTGGAAAGTTATTTAAATTGAATGGTCGTTTTCTTTTTTATTTTATTTTACTTTATGTCAATAAATTGTTTAAACCAGTTTCTACGATTTGCTGAGTGGCTTTTAGCCTGCCTGGTAAACAGCTGCCATTAGCAGGCTATGCAATAAGAGATGGACATTGCTGTGTGACAGTTGGGGTGAGGGTCGATCTCTAAAATGGCGGTACACCCTCTTCAGCTAAAACAAGCACACAGTGCTGTTGTGATGTCATGCAGAAAAACTGTGTGACAAAAATTAGCCTCCTGCACTAAGCAGAACCACAATTCACAGTGTAGTTACATTTGTAACCTCAGAGGAAAGGCTCAGATTGTTGCTAAGCTCATATTTAATGATACCACATATAATGGGTCTGTACTCATAGCTAACCTGTTGTCCCACAGGTTCTGTGTCAGCTTTACTCCCCTGTCCTCACCACATGTGCCACATATCATTCCTACAACCTATCCCGTACCTCCTATATCTACAGAGCAGGTCATAAATGGCCTCTCTATGAGGGATACACAGCATCTTTTAGACATGCTAACATCCCAGGCTGCATCCTACATGGGATGCAACAAGGATTACTAACACCATTGGGAACTTCTTGCAATCATTCTGTAACCACTGGCTGCATCCCAGCTGACTGGACAACAGCAACTGTTATCCCCTTGCGCAAAGGTGGTGCATCCAGCGACCACCAGAACTATAGACCTATTTACCTGAGTAGCCATATCTGTAAGCCCATGGGGCAAATCATCATGGAGCTAATCAGCAAACCTATATGCAATCTACAAATAGTTGACTGTATGGGTCTATGATAAAAGAACAAACAATCATAATGTCGAGTACAACATATTCAACACACTATCATTGAAAGTTCAAAACCTCAAAACCATAAAACCCCAAAATAAACAAAATCAAAAGATTTTGTTTGTCCCACACCTTCCCTACACTAACATACAAAACACACACATACAACCAATGCATACAAATCCCTATACACTCACATCATGCAAACAGTGACAGACCTACACAAACACACCTACTTTTAAAACTAACTAAATATAACAACTCCGAGATTGCTGTATATTGGGGAAAGGGCAATTTCCTGGTAATCGCTTGTTACGATTACCGGGAAATTGCCCTTTCCCCAATGTACAGTGATCTCGGAGTTACTATACTGAACAAAGCAGCCTCTTACCTAGCCATTCTGAACAGTGTAGCGTGTCTACGTCACATGCTACACTGACTAGGACGGCTGACAAAAACATTTCAGAACTCCAAATTTTGACATTTGGAGTCTCCGATTACATGAACGTTCGATCAAAGGTTGTCGAGTATGTAGTACTCAACATTTTGATCATTTGTTCATGTAACATAGACCCGACTGTATACAGTTTTGATTTCTGACAGGAAGATCATGGCTGTTAAGTCTGGTGTCCCAGGTAGTCACCAGGACCTGGGTGAGGGGACATCAGGGCATACAACCCCCTGGACTTAGCCAAGCCATGAGACTATCTCCCACTCAGGCATCATTGACAAAAGCACCCACTTAGGCATTCGCAGTGATATAATTACAGGGGTCACTAAGTAGCTCACTGATGGAACACATACTCTGAATAGGGGAATCTGCCTCCAATAGCTGCTCTGTAAGCAGCAGTGTTCAACAGGGCGCAGTCCTGCATCATCTACTGCTTGGAATCCATTTAACCATGATACAAGTGAAAACTGAATGTCTGTAGGTGACAACATTTGCTGATGCCTGCAAACTCTGAGTGGTCATAGAATCTGTGAACTATGACAATATCCTATAAGAGGGCATTTAATGAACAAAAACCTGTTGATGTATTAATGGCGATAAACTCCATGCAAATATATATAAAGTATCATTTCCATCGGTAACACCTATGTACCTGGTAAGTAGCACATCAGTCGCAACATCTGATGTACATACTATTCATGTATAAACAAATTATGACTCAATTTATTGTCTCCATTTCTTGTTTGTCTCTTTACCTCCCATCTTGCTTTTCCTTATTTTAATTATGTATTACTTTGCTTTTATTTTTTTCCCTTCACTCCCATTTGTGTTTCTTTTTCTACAAGTCATAGACACAGCCCCACCATATTCCTCTTAGGTCAGGGAATGTTCATCCTTCCCATCCTGGAACATCCTCAGAGGATGGAGGCACTGGTCCTTGGACACCGTGGCACAGCATAGGCTGGCAGGCCAGAAAGACCTTGAGCTTCAGGACTTGGTTAAAGATGTGGTAGAGCAGGTAGTGCAGAGACAACTTCTGTCCATGCTGGAGTTTCTATATCACGTACATGACTCACTCCCTGGTTGGCTCTAACAAAGTCTGAGACACCATAGACTTTCACTCTTTCAACATTGTAGTCTTCTACTGCACCACAATCAGGCAGTGGAAATGTTTCAGGTATTGTGGGCTGGGGTTTTCCCAGGGAACAACTCCTCTCCGCTTTACCTCCCTCCTTCATTAACCCTCTCTCCTACACCCTTTAACTTCCTTCCTTCCCAAGCAACCCTGTTTTATATATATACATATATATATATATATATATGGTTCTACCTGACTTCGTCGACAGCTGAGAAGACCGACATCCGAATCGGACTCCAGAAGATCGGCGAAGAAGACCGGCTGAATCGCGGGTTGCAGAACATCGACAATGCAGAAGACCGACAGGACGGATGACAACACCAACGCCGAGGATGCCGACATGGGGAAAGGCTGTGTGAGTATGCGGTAGTGGACGTTAGGGTCTTGAGCAGGTAAGTGTGGAGATTAGCGGTCTGTGGGGATAGGGGTGGGTTAAGTGAGTTAGGGTTAGGCGATAGAGGCGGGTTAAGTGAGTTAGGGTTAGGGGCGATAGCGGGTTAAGTGAGTTAGGTTAGGGAGCCGGGTAGGTAAGTGTCGCGATAGTAGCCGGACCTTAGGGTTAGGGTAAGGTTTAGTGTGGGCTTGTAAGGATTTTGGTGTGCTTGTGTTGTGTGTGTGGTTTGTGGAATGGGGATGTGTTTTGTTTTGTATGGGGTTTCGTGTTTGTGTACCGTCGGTTATTTCGTTTATGTTATGTGTGGTTTAGTGTTTATGGACTGTCGAATATGTGGTGTCGGTGATGTGGTTGTCGGTGTTGTGTGGTTTCGATTATGTCAGGTAGAACCATATATATATATATATATATATATATATATTTATATATATATATATATGAAAAATAGAGGATCTATCCCTAGCCAAAAATATAGAGCCCCTCCTCTCCTACATCCTTCAGTAAAACCCTCTTGATGTTTTCCTTCTGTGTGTCCCTCTTTGCTATGTCTCCCACTTTTCAATCTTTCCCATCTTTTTTATCTTCCTCATTCCCATCTTTCAATGACATAATCAGTGTCCACATAAGGAAACCCTTATAGATCATATATAAAACTCTTTATCTTTTTAAAAAGTTAATAAAATAGTTGTACTGCATGACACGTGCCATAAGTACCTCTCATTACTTTAATGTGTTTGCAGATGGCCATGTTTGCCTATAATACCTGAATGCTTCCGAAATCATACAAAGGTTTACATTTTCATTTAATACTTCACACATGCTTAATTCACAATTTCACCAACTTTAAGCATTTCATAAAAGTGGAGATTTTCTTGCATGAACTTTTGCTTTGCCATAGTCATTGCAAGCAACATAAAATTACCCCAAGATTCAGCAAGATCAGCACGGCGTGCAGAAATAGTGCAAGAGCTGCTGCATGCAATATGGCTGTCGTGTGATCCAGGAATAAGCTCCTGGGACGTACACGAGCGCTCCTGCACTATTCCTGCACAGATACAGCCCCTGTATGATAATTACCTCCTTTGCTGGTGAAAACCATGCAAATGAGGTGAATTGGTGATCCAAGAAGCAGGCAGATGTCTGTGCAGGAATAGTATAGACTGCAGAAATGTATTTAGCCAGTATCTGAATACATTTCTGAAAACTACAAAATAGAGGCAAGACAGCTCATACAAATGCATGTATTAGAAGGATTAGGCATGCCAAAGACCAAATATATGGCCATAGGCATGAAAAATAATTTCAAAATGATAACTTTTTTTTGGTTGGTCGATTTCAGCCGTTTAAGCACAGGGCAGCTATGCGCAAATAGGATCGGGCCAAAAATAATTAAAAAAGCTGGAAATAAGCTTTTAAACCAAAATCATAATTTTGCCATAATAGTCAATGGCAAGCATAACCCAACAAGACCACGGAAAAGTGGTTGCTAAGGGGGAAGGCTGAGTATTGGATTTGTAAACATGCATTAGCAGTCAATCCTATGCAAATGAGGGCAATGATACTGAATCAAAGATTTCCCCTCAGTGCTAGCTTGCCTTACACCCAACCGTGTAGGTGCAGTAAGACCATGGTGTAAGCCTAAGAGCTAGATGACTTCATAAGGGGGTGTGTCATGCATGCTGTAAGCTTATTGGAGATCTGTGGCCCGTATTTGCCCTTAGCTAAGCACAGCTAAGGTAGGGGGTGTGTCTGAAGCTGCCTAGTAGTCTTTACATTGCCTAAACGAGCATGCGTGTCACGCATCAGGTTTTAAACAAAACAAAACAAAAAAAAAAAACAGGAAATAGCAGTTCCATTCACATCTGAGCACTGGGTTTGTGCAGCACACCTCAGGGCTTAAACAGGAAGGCAATGGGAAGGGAAAACAGCAGTAGAAAGGGAATTAAGGAGAACTAGCATAGCTAGCAGGTAAAATGTATCAGAACCAGCCAATTACGCAGGCAGCAGCCCAGCCCAGCACACTACTATAAACTATGCAAACACCTTTCCCTCTGTTTTTCCCCACAAACTCTACACCACCGGTGTACACAAATGGGGACATTTTACCTAACAAAAGCAACAAAATGATAGGGACTGCTTTCGCTCTCATAAATCAACATGTGGAAGAGGTTGAGAGTGGTGAGAATGACAACGCTGATGACCAACCCACAGTGAGTAGAAGGAGAAGGGTGTACAGACCCAGGGTAACCTACCAGGGGCTACATGAGCTGGAGATATTGGAGCACTATAGGGTGGACAGGGACCTCCTTCAGCAAATTGTTGAGTTCTGCCAGCCACGCCTCCCACACAGAACCAACAGAGGGGAACCCATCCCACTGGATACCAAGGTATGTGTAGGCTTAAGAATACTTGCCACAGGTGCCTTCCAAAGCCCAACTAGGGATATCATGGGGATCTCACAGGCATCAGCATCCAGGGTACTCCACCAGTTCCTGGATGCCATTTCAGCACATGCTGGTGAGCACATATATTTCCACAACACCAGTGAGGTGTTGACCAGCGATATGCATCTCTTCCACCAAATAGCAGAATACCCTGAGGTAGTGGGTGCTATAGACTGCACACACATATACATCAAAGCACCACCAGCTGAGCAGGGTAGGGTCTACATAAACCACAAGGGATTCCACTCCATCAACTACCAGGTCGTGTGCGATGCCCAGGGCATTATAAATGAATGTGTGTGCTGGCTGCCCTGGGAGCTATCATGACTCCCACATCTGGAATATGACACAGCTGTACCAAAGATTTGCCGATGGGAACATCCCATATGGTCACCTAGTGGGGGATGCTGGTTACACACTGGAGCTGTGCCTGATGACACCCATCAGAAATGCACACATACCCGAACAAGAACTCTATAATGAGTCATACGTACAGACCAGAATCATAATAGAGCATGTTTTTGGGATGCTCAAGTCATGTTTCTAGTGGTTGGACATATCTGGTGGAGCCTTGCAGTACTCCCCAGCAACATGTACCCAAATTGTCATTGTATGTGCCATGCTACACAATATGATCCTGCGGAAACTGCTGCAGCAGGAACAGCATTGGGCAGGGCCACACAGCCACCCACCATTGCCAAGGCCAGCACAGGCACAGAGTGACTCGGAGGAGGAACAACCTGAGCCTGCCCCTGTAGGCAGAAGGAGGTGTGCCCAGTATGCCCAGGATTTGGCAAAGAGGCAACGCATAGCACATACACTGACATGGTAGGAACCCAGGGAATGACACCTCTCTGACTCGCACATATAGTAAAAGGGATGCCAAACATGACACTACCTGTGCTTAACCGTGTATAGGGAGTGTACTTTGTGCATCTGACATAGTCAGCCCTCCAACACCATCCTCAATACTTGCACATCCACAAAGTAAGTCACTCTCACTATCAATTGCTGAATGGAGTAGTATGTTCTGCTACTTGTATCTATGGTATGGATGTGAGCATGCAAGGGAATCGGGTGGCTGAATGGGATGGCAGCAGATACTAGACACCTATATGGGCAGCATGAAATCCATAACAAATACTGGTGAAAACCTGGTAGGCAGTACTCGACAAAGTGACAAAACCCACTGCAGGACATGTGATGGGCCAAATGTGTGTCCAGAGGACACACACATGCATGTCAGTGAAGCTCACAACCCAACAACAGTCTCAACCAGCAGGACAGGTGTACATGACCACAAAGAAAGGCTGTGCTAAGGCCTCAGATTGATGGCAATGGAGAACAGCCCCCCCCTCCAGACCTACACAGACAGACTGCAACAGGTCAGGCAGTGGGATGTTAGTTCTGAAGGGTAAGAAGTTTGAAACTAAAATGTAGGTCAATAAAACCTAAGATCTCTACTACACTGATATGCCTCTAGTCTGCATGATAGGTCAGAATACAGAATGAAACTGAAGCCAGCAGAGTACCCAAAACAGCAGTATGGTCATAGCAAATGTTTACAGTTGTCAGGTGTGCTCCCCCTCACAATCCTATGTAGAAATGTAGTAACATGCATATGTGGGCATAATAACAGTGGGGCACAGATTACCTGAGCTGGTCAAATTAGCAGGATAGATTGTTGCACGTGTTCAATATGCAGGGCTCTGTGTGTTAGGTTGTTGTGTGTCATATATTGTGTGAAAGTTGTCAACATGTAGGCATGAAGGGTTGTGTCTCAGTGGCCAATGGCCAGTACTGTTGATGACAGGGCCAAGTTCTCACAACAGCAGTACCAAACACAATGCATCCCAGTAAGACCCAATCCAGCAGTAATCCATACTAATTGTTTGGATGTAATATCTGTCGCCATCTGAAAGATGGACATGGCATGAATGTGGGCCCAGACATACAAACAGTACACAGGTGGAAGTACCCTAGGCAGAAAGTGTATAAAATGTTACTGTCAAATGGACACACCTTTGGAATTGTACATACAGGTTAGCAGCACATTAGTTGTCTGTGTAGTATGTATTGCTGATGTAGTCTGGCCAAACACTGGCAGACCACAAAAGGCACAGTTATGAAGTACTGTGAAACTGCTGATGTCTCTGCAAAAGCCAGCATAAGGGGAATGCCCCACATATATCTGTGATTCAGCTGCAAGTAGCTTCTATAGCAGACATGCACTCAGTTCACCCCACCATCAGCCACAGGTACCTCACAGGTCATATCCCTGCTGTTGGGAATGAGTACAATATGACCCCCACTTCTGTATGGAAATACCTACAGAATGCAGCATGCTAAAGAGGTGTCCCATGCAGGTGTGCCCCAAGCTGTAAGCAGCACCCTGGCAGCATCCACACTATTGGATTAATAATGACAGAAACTATTGCCATTAACACCTTGCACACCCACCCTGTCACCCCAGGGGAATACAGCTGCTTGCAGCATGGGACTGTAGGAGTGACAGAATGCACTGGCCTGCTACAGATGGCCTGCATTACTACCAAATGCCCTACAGTCCTCTGTCAAAGGCTTGTGTCTCACTTGTATTGCCAATGTATGTTATCTCATGGAGTCCCAAATAACGACATAACACAGTCAACAGAACACAAATGCAAGGTCATGTCAACAAATCCCAGTAGCATGTCCAACATGTCCTAGTGCATGAACTGTGGACCAACCCCTAAATACTGCTGAGATTAAGTGATAACTATAGGGATACTTATCAGATATCACTTGCATAATGTTAGGAAGAGGATAGAATAACGGGGGGGGGGGTAGAAGCATGGACGCCATGGAGTGTGTGAAGTCTGAAACTCTGATGTGTGCCCATACTATCCCTGCCTGCAAACACAGGAATGGGTGGCTACAAACCACAATTTAAAGGGGCAATGACCAGAAATATGAACCCTGCCTCTGGGTAACCTTTGTGAATCTGTGGAGCTGAGAGGTTTGGCCACACCAGGATATGGCCATTCTGTTACGTCGCTAGATGTACAAGCATGGGATCCTCAGCCACCACAGTACCAAGGTGCTGGGCCATTTACACAGACCCATCAGCAAGTGTCTGCAGCTCCCCCTTCCAGAATGGCATGATTGTACAAGAATATGTAGGCTGCAGACCACAATACTGGACATAGCTTCATTCATCTTCTATTCTGCAGAAAATTACTGCAAGAAAATATGTATATCTGTCAGTAGTTGATGACATAATACATCACAGTGTAAAACAGTGCACATGTCAGAATATCTCTGCTAACACCAAAACCATGTAGCAGAAGCAGCACAGGCACAATTAGTTACAGTATCCCACTATCCTTTGCCCATTGTGACCCCATATTGTCAACCTATCTACAGATATCCTGCAGAAACAGGTTGCAAGCTGTAGGTAGAGAACACAAATGCCTGCACTGGAGTACAACCTACCTGGAATGGATTCACACATTCAGCAAAGAAAGTCATACTGGGCATGCTCCCACACTTAGAAATGAAGCCCATGTTGGCAACAACAGTGGATTATACATATCTGTCAGTCACAGATGTTGAAGCCCTTGCCTGGCAACAACAGTGGACTATACATATCTGTCAGTCACAGATGTCTGTGCACACACTCCACATTGCACACCAGTCATGCTTTGCACACACATTGGATAGGAATACACACATATATACAAGGACAACACACTATAATTGGTCAAACATACACAAACATAGATGTGAGGAAGAGAGAGACAACCAGTGACAAAGAGCTTCCAATCATGAGGCCTGTCCCACCCACCACACATCCGATTGACCAATATCACATGATGTGCAAATGAGTATCATTGTGGACATTTGTTTCTGGTAGCCCTCAGCACTATAGTGTCTGTGGTACTTGTGATAACTGTGTAACATGACAGTACAAGTCATTATTCATCTAGCAGTTGTATACACAGTCATGTCAAATGTAAAGTTGTGTGTGACTGAGTGCTGTGTGTGTGCTTCTAGAGGAATGGTTTATGGCCCATTCACACACACACTGTACTCCCTATTGCCCTACTTTAGCTAGCCTACTGATGTCAGTCACCCTGAAATACCCCTTTGGAGATGAGTCATTCCTATAAGCTATGTGATGCGTGCAATAACTGTGTAATGCTATAGTGTGTTGTACTAATTAGGTGGGAATTCTAATCCCAGACATAGGATTTCATAGGATTTCATAGGTTAGTACTAGGCTAACTGCCCTTGCGACATGGCAATTGTAAAACTGTGTGTGTGTGTGTGTGTGTGTGTGTGTGTGTGTGTGTGTGTGTGTGTGTGTGTGTGTGTGTGTGTGTAGGGATCAATGCTTTTGAGTTCATTCACAATCACTACACCTCCCATTGCCCTACTTTAGCAAGGCTGCTGATGTCATTCACTTTGACATACACCTTTGGAGATAAGCTACCCCTGTAATCTCCATGGTGCATGCTGTAACTGAGTAATGCTAAAGTGTGATCTACTAGTTAGGTAGGAGCTCTAATCCCAGACATGGCAACTGTGGAACTGTGTGTGTGTGTGTGTGTGTGTGTGTGTGTGTGTGTGTGTGTGTGTGTGTGTGTGTAGAGAATAATGCTTTTGAGGCCATTCACAGTCACTACACCTTCCATTGCCCTACTTTAGCAAGTCTGCTGATGTCATTTACCTTGAAATATACCTTTGGAGAAGGGCTAGCCCTATGAGCTCCGTGATGTGTGCCATGGATGCAAAACAATGTAGTAGCAATAACTGCATAGCTATGGGCTTGAATCCCATCTTTGGCAAGTGTTTGTGTGTGTACCTCAAAGTTTTTGTCCCTATTTACAGCCTGTACATATTTCCAACTCTGACTTTAACAGTCCTGCAGATATCACCCACCTTACAAGTATCTGTTGTGAAGCCCATATCATGTCAGGTCAGTGGTGCATGTGGTAAATGTGTAACCATAATGGTCCATAAAGGTTGTTAGATAGAGGTTTGAGCCTCATCCCTGGAAAATGTAAATGTGTGATTAGGGTGAAATTATTTTTGGGATCTCTCACCAACTACACCACCCAATGCCAGTATTCACAAGGGCTGGTGATGTTCCTCAACTTAGAAGTACCATGGGACAGCATCCATCCAATAAGCTCCATGGTGCATGCAATAAATGCAGTATACTGCAGTAACAGCACATAGCTAGGAAGGGGGTTGAATCTCTCTACTTGGAAGTATGTGTGTGTGTTTGTCATCAGTATCCTGTGTGGAGATTGCTGTGATTGTGCAATAATAGGATTCATTGTGGGGCAGGATTTTCTAAATTCTTATATTGAGGACCTACTATATGTCACAATGTCCACCTTGCAAGGATAACAGATGTCAAACACCAGGGAGGCTGGTGTAGACAATCCATAGCCCTACATGTGACATTATGGATTGGTGAACAATATAGGCAACCCTTGTATTACCCAGAGAACACTCTCCACCCATGTCTCATACACAAACACACTTGGCTATGCAACAACTGCTAAATTGGTAGTTCCCTGCATATTGCCCACAGATAGTAACCAAAGTGTGATTGCAGTGGACTACATGCCTGTTCACCACAACACTGCCACTGACATCAGAATGTACTGTGATGTGTAACATCTCCTGACTGAGTGTGTGTTATCCAGCAAGTAAAAGGACATGGCACCCTGTCCCATCCCTACAATAGGCAAATAATTGCTTACAGTGGTCCTTTGCTATGTTCCCTACTGGATGCCTGCAACAACTGTAGAATCTGCACATGTAACCCACAAAGGGAATACCATGCCTTATACACATACCCTGTATGGACAGATGCCACTAACCCCACTGAATACCTGTATCATGCTGTCAATGTAGGTGCAGGCTCAACATCAGTTCCATAGCCAGTTCTCACCACATGAGGTTAGGAATGCCACATCAGATGATAACAATCTGTCCACACAACTTGCACCACAGACCCCAGATACACTTCCACATCTCACAGAACATGCATGTGGGACATGTGCACAACCCAGACACTGTCCATGTTATGGAATATAGAACACATACATGGCAAGCATTGCACAGCATTGGCCACCCACAATAGTATCCCAGATTAGTAGATGGTGAATACAATACCTACCTGTGTGGGCCAATCTAGGGACTACACCCCTGAGCCACACTGGAGACCACTGACATGTAGCCTGATACCAAGGTATACCCTTTGCCTAGCCTTGTACAGCCTTCTAGCACAGTCAACTACTACACACCTGTGAAGCAATAAACCCATTCATGTCAGTACTGAAAAAAATGTGTGTGTGTGTGTGTGTGTGTGTGTGTGTGTGTGTGTGTGTGTGTGTGTGCAGATTAATGATTTTGAAGCCATTCACACTCACTACACCTCCCATTGCCCTACTGTAGCATGCCTTCAGATGTCAGTCACCCTGAAGTACCCTTTGGCCATATATCAGTCTGAAAAGCTCTGTGGTGCATGTGATACCTGCGTAATACTGTAGTGTAGCAAACTAGTTAATTAAGAGTTCTAATCCTGACCTGCCAACTGTGATAATGTGTGTGAGTCCCTGAGAGAGTGTGGTTGTGTTTTCCTTGACACCTGTTTTGTGGACAGTCACATGTGCTACACTTTCCTTATCTCTCCTTTATCACTTTTGCTGATGTCACTCACCTTCAAAGATACCTTTGCGCAGCTCTATAATATATAAGCTCGATGGCGCATGCAGTAACTGCATAACAATGTAATAGCAATACATAATCAGGTAGGGGTCTGAAACCCAGTACTGGTAAGTGTGTGTATTATCAGTGTCCTGTTGGGGGTGATTGTTTAATAACGGGGTCCATTGCAGTGTGGAATTTGTCACATCATCATATTGAGGAGCTACATGTCCCATTGTCAACATTACAAGACCAACATTTTCCAAACATTATAGAGATTGTTGTAGACAATCCTCAGCCATAAATGTGTACAGCCATGTGAAATTACCATGTGACAGTATGGATTAGTACACAATACAGGCAACCATCATAATGCCCAGATACCACTCTCCTCTCATGGATTATACACAAACATGCTTAACTCTTACTCTCCTACTCCCTCCCTTTCTTACTTTCTCTCTGTCTGCCTCTCTCACTCCTTCTCTGGTGGATGTCGCAAAGTACACCTGCTTTGCTTAGGCAGCAGCTTGTGTTTTGTAAGTGATGCTCATGATCAGCTGATAGCCTGTGCATGAATTGCAGTCCCCCACTAGCTGACTGCATGTGGAACAGCTGTGGTATCATTCCTATAACCAATTACATGGAAACACACTCTTATAACTAAGAACTTCACATGGGTGTTGGCCCTTTTCACTCACTGTGAGCAGGACTTCATGTGGGTTTATGACAAACAGCATCACAGAGGGTAGTTGGATACACCTTTTACAACATACACTGTGGAGACAGGCCAACAAACAGGAGGGGGATGTTCCAGAGATGAGGACAGAATGAAAGTATTCCTCTTGTACATTTGAAGTAATGTTGATTTAATAGGGTTTGTGTGGATATGGCTGTTCTACATGATTTAATATCTGTCACAACAGTGTTATGTGGTTGGGGAAACTCTCACCTATAGGGCTATCTGCAGACTGGCCAGTGTTTGTAGTCTTACATGTGTTGTGTTACTCACACATTTCCTATCTTTAAAAATGCAGTAGCATACTCTGAAGATTGCAGTCAGTACATGGTGTCAACCATGTGAATTACTGACTTCATATCCCTCAGTAGACATATGTCACAACAAACCCCCTTACACCAGTAAATGTATGGGTTTATCACAGCAACATGACAATATTGGCCCTGTGTTAGTGTGTCCAGCCACAACTCTGTCAACCTTTGTACATATGTCATGCAGTAAGAGTTGCATATGTTCAGTACATCATTATTTACTGACATCATACCTGATAACAAGCCAGTGAGATATCAGACTGCTAGACATGTTATGTATAGTAGGCCTTATATTTGAGGACAAAACCTATACATTCTGTTGTAGGGTGTACAGTAGTGAGGTCTGTGTACTTATGGTGATTGCCAATAGAGTGTGTAATGTGAATAAGTACCTTGGCCTGTGTACATACTGTGGTAGATGTCATTGTTCCTGGTCCTGTTCTATGTGATGTTGCATGCCACTGCAGTGTATGGTATCCTATCAGCATACATGTTTGTAGGGCCAGACCGACACATGTCCCATACCACAGTCAGGCATTGGAATACACTGTGTATTGTTCCAGTATATGTAGGGTTGGTGTGTGAGTGGCACATATGAGGATGGTGTTTTTCACACACTCCATATATTGTAATATTAAGTACGCTTACCATATGTGACTGTGGCTGTGTTCAGATTGGTTGTGGGTATGCACTTTCACACAGGTGTCTTTTACTTCATGCTGTTACATGACTGTAGAGTCTGCTATATTTGCAGGTACATGTGTATTGCCTCATAACAAATATAGGCCAGTGTTGTGGCAGTCTGCCATTAGTTTGCACAGTGCTTTGTGACATGCCTAGCAGCTCAGTGTATTTGTACAGTGTGATGTTATGTCCAGATATTTGTCACATGTACTGTTGCCGGGCCACCATAACAGTTTTCTATTTCTGAAAAAGCAGTGGGATGCTGTACAGATGTATGTCACTAACTAGTGGGTAGTATGTGGGCTTGCAATCTCTGCTCCTCCAGTTATTATGTGTCAGGACAGACAGAAGTGTATGAATGTATAAACTTTGTGAGCTTATCTATTCTGGTATTGTCATGAAATCCCTATGTACATGGCTGTACACATCCACTTTGTCAGGCTTGGTCCACACATCTTGCACTAAAGGGTGCTGTGTATCCCTCTGGACTGACCAGAGTGCGTCAGACTGTCTGCATTTATTGGTCATATCTCTGCTGTATTCCACAGGAGCATTACTGTGATTTGTGTGGTACTGTACTGTGATGATCTTATGATGTCTGTCAGTAACTGATGGCATGCATGTCAATATCAGATGTGACTATCCACACAGCATTTCTGTTAAAACAACCCCTGTTACAGTAGCAAAAGTCCACATGTATACCTGCAATACTTACATGACATTGCCTTGCACTAAGAGGTTGTGACTACTGGTGCTGAGGTATGACTCCACTACATGTTATGGACGTATGTTATACATATATGTGTATATATATATATATATATATATATATATATATATATATATATATAGATAGATATATACACACACACACACACACACACACATATATATATATATATATATATATATATATATATATATATATATATATATATATATATATATATATATATATATAATTATGTATGTATGTATACATACAGATAGATCTATATATGTCCTTATATAACTCAATATACAGATGTATAGCAATACTAATATATAAATATATATGTGTATATACATGTACACATATATCTACATATGTATATACATATCCATATACCTGTTATCTGTAAACATGACTGCTGCATATACCTTCCCAGATGTATCACACCATATTTATCTGATATGTGTATATTTAGATACGACAACATACTTGATTCAACACTAATATCACTAACAAGTACTATACAATTGTAAAAGTCAAAGCAGTTGTTCAATACTATTCAGTATGTATACTGACAGATATATTGGAAAAAACATTAAACTTTTTTCAGCTGTGATGGCTTAGTAGTTAAGTGCTATGACTATAGTGTGCAGGATCCTGGGTTCAAGACCTCCAAGGGCTGTTTATATTGTTGCTAGGCAGAACAAGGGCTGTTGGATACAGAGTGGTTAAGGCAGTTATGAGCAGCTTGTTCACATTCCAGTCTGATAAAATAACAGGGTGATGACATTTTTAATAAGTGTATTTAATTCCATGTACATAACATGCGTCTATGTGTTGTCAGAACAGTAGCAAGGGGTATGAGTCTACTGTATGGGACACATGCGTATATATGGCTTGTACAACACTCTTTTCTCTTTGAATGTGTTACATACATGGGTAATATCCCAGGTTATATGCAGTCACACTAGCATGTAGTGTATCATTACATTACTACTGTTGACAGTGCTTCCCCAAGTAAGAGTAGATTGCAGATTGTAGTACTGGAACCAAATACCCCTGAATGCAAAGATGGGCCCTGCATCCTCACTATCATGTTCTTGCCGTGTGAGCTGTGTGTCATTAAGTATTTCCTATTGGATATTGATCTTACATGTGGATATTAGCTGTAGACTACTGTGTGTATAGGACATGTCATCGAGGGCTGCTGTCATGTAATAATGGCATACCTATCAGTGTCAGACATCTATCTGTCAACACAGTCATACTAATGCATAATCAGTTGGCTAGCTGATGTCTGTCTGTTCTCTGTACAGATGTGCAGATGTCAGGTATCCATCTTGGCTGCTTACGGGCAATCTGTGCTTGAGTGACACTGATATGTCTGCCCAGCTGTGTTATGAATGCCACAGCTAGGAATCCCCACCCTGTATGCACCACATGCCATGGATACCTCAACTACACTACCACAGTCAACAGAACGTGATTGGGTACAGGTCTGTAAGATAGACACTAACCATGTTATGTAACACATGTTGCATACATGTCAACTGGAGCACCTCACTGGCCCTCAGCAAGAGGCTACCAGATGATTGGATGTTGCATTTAACTCTCACCCTGAGGATCACTTCCATAACATCAGTTAATCGATGGCCTGCTGGCAAATGGCAGGTGGCATTATACCACTGTACATGCATCCCCTACTCTTCCCATCTCTCCATGGACAATATCCTGGTACACACCTATGAACACCTGCACCTATGGACCCCAGTACTGATGAATGTGTCAGTGTGCTTTACTGAGAATGACAGTGTCTGTGTGTTTGTAGACCCAGAGTTGATAATACCCTGAGGCCCTTCACACCCACCGTATCCCCCATTGCCATAGTTAAATAGGCTGCTGCTGTAATGGACATTACATGAACCTTGTTGCACTCTTCACCCTATGGGCTACCTGGAGCTTGCAGTACCAGCAAAACACTGTTGTACAAATGGGTAGATAGGCATGGGTTACCCTCTGAGTTCTGGCAAGTGTGTGTATGTCTACAAGTGTGTATATTTGTAGGATCCAGCATTCTGAGGCCATATTCTCCTAATACACTACACCTTGCCACACAGTATAAGGGATAGTGATTTACTGACCATAGGAGAGCCATGGCAATGCATCACCCTACTATCCCTGTGACATGTGCAATAGATGCATATCCCTGTAGTAGCACTCTTGAGCTAGACAAGGGATTGTATTACAGTCCTGGACAATGTGTGCTGGTGGGTATGCAAGAGTATTATCATGGGTTTCAGTGAGTACAATATCCAGTGTAAGGTGTGTGTGCTAGGTATACTATCTTTACACCATGGTACCCACATTACATGTCCCAAGGTCCACTGTATGGGGACCACTGTCACCATCAACCATACAGATAACTGATTAAACTATAAAGCCCAGTGATGCTTGTGCTGTGTGCAACTTATCTGTAACAGAATGGACACACAGACAAGGTAGTTAGCACTGATAAACCCAGGTCTCTCAGATGTGTGTATGGCTGTTATGTGTTTGTTAATGTGTATATGATAGTATGTCACACTATTTATTGTTCATAAACAACCAGTACATCCCCCATTACCATACTGTACAGGGCCTGGTGATGTTCCTCACTTAATGTCTAACCTTGAACACACCTCATCCTAAAAGCTGTGTGGTGTGTGCAATCAAGGCCACACACATCAGTAGCACTACATACCTAGGTAGGGGTTCTAGTCCCAGTTTTGCCAAGTAAGAGTGTGTGTGTATGTTAAGGGATCTACTTCAGTTTGCAGAATATACATGTCACAGGAGGTCATCTGTCCAAGAACTGCCTGGCAAATGCTAATATTTCACAGTTATCATCCTGTGGAAATTCATTCCATCACAACTAACAGTAGATGTGTAATTGCCCTCTTCCCCATTGTACAATGATACTGGAGTTGGCATATATAGCTGGGTGTGGATCTTTTGGACACAGCCACCATCATTGCAATTATTCTTGAGTGTATCTCCCCTGCTTAGTTGGCTGTAATACTGTATAGTTCATGTTAACAGGTTAAGTAGTTATAAATCACACTATCTGCAGTTCTACAACATCCCACACCCTCCAAAGGGTAGGGCTGTGCCACTCACACCAGCACACCTATGTTTACCAAGTTGAGGACTGCACTACATTGGGGAAGAGGACATATACCCATGCCAGTACCATCGTCAATGACGTTAAACTAGCAGACTGATTATTTCCCAATGTGTTGTTATGCCTATTCTGTCTTGGTGGAATTGCATAGGGTAAAGTAGGTTCCTTGCAAAACTGCATACATCCATGTGTACAGTATTCTCTGTGTATTGCATCAACACCCAAGCCTCTGTATGTGTGTTATACACAAACATGTGGTGTGTACCACCCAGTACACTTACCATTGTCCACTGTAGAAGACCTGCTGACATCAGGTGCCATGCACTCAGCTGTATACACCCCCAACCTATCAAGCATTTGCCACATGCAATAACTGTTATACAGACCTGTGACATGTGTTCAGCTGTACCCAGGATATGGCACAGTCAAGGTGTCACCACAGTGCCATACCGCTTGTAGGAAACAACAGCAGACCAACATCCTGCTGACACATGGCCACCTACAACACAAATGGACTACATTATGTAGACCACAATCACTCAGTGTTAATAACAGCTATAAAGCATCATGGCTGGACAGCTACACATCCTGACATGTAAGCATTAAACTTTAGTGCTGAAAACATGTTACAGAGCATTACATTGGTACGCCATAGTACAGTCACCCTTTGCATCAGAACCATATTAGCCTGCCCCTGCATCGATGTTATGGATGACAGGGATGTGGCACAGTATCATTACATCCACAGGGTGTGTTGTTGGTTTGCCAGAGACATAGGCTGAGCCATTCATTTGACATCATGTGTGTGCCTTAGGGGGTTTCATTATTAATTGGGCTGTTGCATTGTGGTGTGTGAAGGTATGGGGTTCCCCTAGCTGTGCTGGTGATGTGTGTGTGTATGCATGCACACAGTTCTGCCATATGGCTGCCCTATAAAGGGGGTTGTTGGACAGCTGCAGACCTGGCAGGGTGTGCAGTTCACCTTCTCCTGCCACAGACATGAGAACTGTGCCTGCCAGCGGTTCCATGGGCACCACCAGGTACAAGCCATGATAAGGTACTTTCCCCTAATGATGACATATGTATGCAGGATCCAGGTCCCTCTTGGGACCAGCCAGGGCCAAGTGCAAATGGCCTGCTGTGCTGTAGTGTGGACAGCACCCCCCTGCAGTGCTGGGGCTGGTACTGCTTCTACAGGCATGGCTCTGACTTCTTGCATGTCCACATTAACCTCCAGCTGTTGATGTTGCTGGCCTACATCCACGTGGCCGTTGCACTACTCCCATCATATGCTCAAGCACAGACATTCCATGGTCAAGAATTCCCACCATCTCACCCAACCGTCTATCCATGACATCAGCAAAATAACGGTGGGCACCTGCAAGATCACGGATGTTGTCAATAACAGAGGAATGAGTAGCCCTCTGTAGCCTCAGACCCTGTCTAGTATACTATTCCATACATGCCTGTGCCTCCATGATGGCCTGAAACATGTGTCTGGTGACACCAGATGTGGCACTTCTGTCAGTGGCATGATGACCAGCAGCCCTCCTACGAGCACCCCTGTATATCTGCCTGTGTGGTACCCCGCCGTGCATCCGGCTATGGCTGCTGTGTGCAGACACATGTGCCATAGACAACACACTGTCCTGTCACATGGCACCACCCGCCAACTGTCCCTTATCTATGGCCACTGGTGATAAGGTATGTATAGGCAATGTGACTGTGTGCAGGGATGGGGTGGATAACAGTGGGATGTCAAACGATGGTGCAGGTTCAGCCCCTGACAACCCTGCCTGTGCCTCAACACACCTATCATTGTCAGTGTCTGCATGGACACAAACATCAGTTTGCCTGCAGGAGGGACCCTGACGCACCTTGCCACCTGTGAGGGGAAAACAAGAAACGCACTTTAAGACCTGTACATTATTTATTTATTTATTTTATTTTACATTTGTTGACCGGGCTAGTCCAGCTGGATAATTTCCATTTTCAGTGGAGGCCCGGGGAGAAAAGCCCCACAGATTTAAAACAAAGGTTATACAAATTGAAGAGTTCCTTTAACAGACATTGAGTTACCATGGATAGTTATTAGTCTAGATCAAGAGAAATAGAACACATATAATGCTAGCTACGTATTGCGAAAGAAATTAATTATATCTAAAACTACACTCCATTCAGGTCATTTCATACATATTAGTGTAAATACAATATATAATTTTTTTTTTTTTTTTTTTTTTTTGTGAGAACAGTAGAAACTGTAAAGTCATTAGGTTGATTGAGAACACAGAGAAGGATTGCAGTTGAGAAGTAAGGAAGTATGATAGTAGAAGGCATAAGGTACATCATTCCTTAACTGTACACACACACACACACACACACACACACACACACACACACACACACACACACACACACACACACACACACACACACAATCTTACAGGTGAGGTTGCACAAAGATATTACGCACAGACCTCTCATTACCCATCTGTAAACATGCATGATATATGGCACTCAACAGCATGCAGTACAGCTATAGTCAATCCCCTGTTACCAACATTATACATCTCTGTGATGCATGGGTTGTGATAATAGGTTATGCCCCTTCTCCTGGAACACACTGCACCCATGTACGCAGTATTGCTGTGCACCTGTTCAGCATTCTGGCATGTACTGTCCACCATACCTCACAGGTGTACATGCCATTGCTGAATGTGTATATGTGTGTCAGTTATGCTTGTTCTGCTGCTCGCAGCCCCTATGTGTTTGTCCGACACATATCTGGGATGATATGTGGACAGATGTCATTAGTGAATGCCTGATGTCTAATTTGCAGATCTCATCATCAGCGGTGCATGTATGGCCAATAAAATACAATTACACTGACAACCTTCAAACCTTACTGTGGCTATGAGGAGTGTACACACCCTTATTGACATGGCACCTTCTTCTCTCATATGCCATGGGGCAACATTACTGCATATGTTAACATTACATGAACCTGATATGTGACATATGACCTGTGCAATCAAACGCAGTATCAAACAAATGTATTAGTTGTGCAGATGCTGATTGCTATGCATACAATTTGGGTGCATAAGTGTGCACACCCTTAACATGATGGTTTGTTGCACCAACTTTTAAGTGTACTATAGCAGTCATTATTCCTGGAAGGGGTATACTAGCATGAGCCATCTGCATTTGCAGAGTATTTGGACACTCTGCCCTACAAGTGTCCCCCAACTGTGCATGATTGCAAGGTCAACTCATGTGCACAGCCCTTGGAGGTCACACAGTGCATTCACTATTGCTGTGAAGTCAGGGTTATGTCTGCCACAATTCATGACCTTGACTGTGTATAGATACAGCCATTATTAGCGATCTTTCTATGTCTGCTTCAGTTCACTGTTGTGTTTCAGTATGGCAACCCTCCCCATCATCAGCCTTTTTGCAGATGCTTGACAATACATGAGTGTCATTTTGCAGTGTCTGAAATTCAGAACACCATGTGTTTTGGCCTAGTCCCTGCTAATGAATGGCAAACATACAGGTGTACACTGGCACCAGCAAGGTACAGAAGGGGATGGTGGGCCTGAGGTGGGGTGAGGTGTTACTTCTGCAGCGCATGTATCTTAATTGATACTGTCTGCAAGTTTCCAACTTGGTCTTGGTATGCCATTACACATTGCAACACATGCCTTTTGGGGGACTTTTGATGTTATGCATATCTTACCTGTAGAGAGCCCTGGCTGATGATTCCTGTGGACCACACTTATGTAGAATCCAGGCGATTGTTGACACAGGGACTGCACATCCAGTACTTGCTAGACATTCCTGCAGCTCCCTCAATGCTGCGGCATATTACTAGGCAGCCTGCATGACCAGTTTGCAACATGTGTCGTCATCTGTCTTGGATGGCCATCTGTTTATTTTCTGCATTAATGTTGTGCCATACATCCTCGCCACATACATGACTGTCTGTACTGTT
>NC_056731.1:1690206251-1690346253 GCF_019279795.1 Protopterus annectens | reverse complement strand
ATGAATGTCTGTCACTACAAACTTTTAACAATCAAGATGAGGACTGCTAGAGTTAACACATCTTACAACATATGGATAAAGCTTAAGGAACTGCTGAATAAACAAATGTAAATATGTCAGTAACATGGAAACCTTTCTTACAGTATTTCATCTATAATGACTTTAAGAATAATTGGAATTTTATATTCTTGGTAGACACATTTGTAAATCATTGTTTATTTATGGTTTGTGTTGTTTGTTTATATACTTCTATTTCAACTTTGTATCTTAATGTGAAAATTGATACTTATATATTAAAACCAATAAAAACAGTTTAGAAAAAAAGAAAAAATAATTACTTACACAACAATGGAATGGGGGCCATGGAAATCAAATATACTGTATACTTTGATAAGCAAGGAGATGCAATAGCTGAAGGCAGACAGTCTACCTCTTTTTGGGTTTATGTTGACTCAATAACCAGATTGGAAGTGTCAGTAAAGGATTAAGTGGGAAAAATGTTAAAGACAGGAGTTAAGCTCAATGGATGTGTATCTACCAAAAGACAGAAAATGCAATATTGAGATTCATACATAATAGCC
Source organism: Protopterus annectens (assembly GCF_019279795.1). NCBI lineage: Eukaryota > Metazoa > Chordata > Ceratodontiformes > Protopteridae > Protopterus > Protopterus annectens. The sequence continues at coordinate 1,690,345,672 of NC_056731.1, read as the reverse complement.
ATGTCTAAAAAGGAACAAAGTATGTTTTCCTTGCTGCTGAACATGGTAGCCTATCAACTATTACATTTAAACTACTTTTAAATAGTCCATTAATTTGAGAAGATCAGCTTATACACGCAGGAATGCAAAAGACAATCATCTGATTTGACTACCTTGTACTCTAATAGTAGAGGGAAAAGTGCATCCTTGAAAACTTTCTAAAGACCCACAAAAAGCACACTAGAGAAATCTCTCACTGTGTCACTGCTTTGATAATAATGGTTAAACTATCATTGCTAAACATCACCCTCATAAATCCTGTGAAAATATTTATTATCAGCTTTTGTTGAGCTTCTAAATGTATAAGATCTAGCAACCTAACTTCAGACTAATTTAACTTTGTTTCTCTTCCATTTTATTGTAACAGCTTTACTCAAATTCTATATTGCAGCTGCTGTAATATGACTAACTTATTTACCCCTTAACATACTCTGTCTCAACTGTTATATCCTTGTTATCCACTGTATTCACCTTGTCAGTTTTTGAGACTGCTTCCTAGTCTTTTGCCAATTCCCATATTTGAATATTCAACTAAATCTCAGAATGATACAAATAAAAACAAAATTAAAATACTAAACTAAATGCAGCTGTTTTCTTCCTTATTACATTTATATACTGCTTTTTATAGTACAGCTAATATTCTGTGTCTGTTACTCTGTTCCTTTATTTATGGTTATAGTCTTGCAATCTTTATTCTATGTTTTCTATGTTAGTTATTGCTTTTGTGCTATGTCTTCTAGGCTTAATGTCTGCCTGTAAAGGGTTTTGGAGCAGTGTACTTATCAGGTTAACAAATGTAAAAATAAAATACCAAGAAAATCAATAGAATGCATGTTTAAAATTAAGGCAGTATGAAATTAAGTAGAAAGGGTGTGTATGAGTGACATCTTGAAGAACTGGTACCGCTGTCTTGCATTTTTTGTGATAAGAATTTATTGGTAGAACCTTTGGCACTAATGAGCTTCTGGAATGTACAGCTCAACTTATATCTCATTTAGAAAGCAGCAAATTGCAATAATCTATTGCATTAAAGACATTCCACGCTCTAGTGAGTCTCTCATCAGAGACCTGACACCTGGGTAGATGGCTCCCTCACCTTTGATTACCATGTAGTGATAATCATGAAGTCCTTCTGTATTTTACAATTAATTACCAAAGGCATCTCTGACAAAACCAAGGGATTTATTGTTATCCTGTGTTCTGTCTTAGACTGCACAGTTTCCTAAAAAAATGAAAAAATCCCAGGTTTCAAAAATCTTACCTATTTGGAAAGACTGGAGTCATTCTTTGGGTACTCACTGACTCTTCAAGGGAAAACTTTGCCTTGTTTTTCATGCTTTCAGGGATCCCATTATTCAAGGCCTCCTTTTTCTCTATCTGTCAAATAATGCACCAGTGCTCAAACAAGAAAAGTGAATCTATATTAAGGAATAAATAAAAATTAAATGGAAGGATAGGTTCATCAACCAGTGCCTCCTCTTACTATGGAATAGACTGCCATGCATATCAAGCAGCATTATTCCCTGTCTGTCTTCAATCATAACATAGATAATTGAAAGGGTACCATAAATTACAGCCTCTGACAAACAAGGCTTGTTCTCCTCTAAAAAGTCAGTAGAGCTTGAGAGTAGTTATTGGCAAGGCACACATGGCTTTTGGTCTAAATAGCCTAATATTTTCAATGGTTCCTATGATACTGCTGTTTTTATGCTACTCTTTCATGGATTTTTCTTGCTGGTGATACAGAGAAGCTGCTGTTTTTGCTTGTACAGAGTCAAGTCTTTTGTAGTTCAATGTGCAAGGGAACCTTAATGCAATGTAGTTATAAGTGCAGATTGCTTCTATCATGTTGTAAGGGAACATATGGGATAAGCTCAAGGGGCTCAAAAATTAGTTATAGCAGGAATGTTATGGCAAGAACCTGATGGTACTTCTAATTCCTACTGTAGAAAGAATTTTTCTGGCCCATTGGCAGGAACATGATAAAGTACATGAAATGGTAGAAGAATTTAAGTACAAAGTAAGACAACCCAATAAAAGAAATCCTGAGCAAATTTATCATATAAATATATTAAAATACATGAACAAATAGTACAAAACCGTCTTAACTCTAGAGCCGGTGTACCTCTAAGCCAACCAGAAGTACATTCTTTTTACCAGAAAGAGGAGATACAAGCATCTTTACGAAGAAGCAGAGATGCATTTTTAGTACTCCAAAACCTTCATGAGAAAAATTGAAAATCAAACCTTAAAAAATTCCAGAGGTTGAGAAGGAGGTTGTAAAAAATAACACAATGGAGATAATTAAGGATTCCTGTAGTGATTGAAACAGTGCACTAGATTGTTTACTGAAGTCTATACGTAGCACATATTTAATAAAGATTTTCATTGATTAAATAATGTCTCAGAGTTTCATGCATACTGTATTCCCCCTTTGAATATGTTAACTGGTAAGATAGGTAAGACAAGTTCATTTGACCACTCTAGAGCTCACAAAGGGGTACTGGCAGATAACCCTGACTAAACTAGACAAAAGAAAATGGTCTATTCGAACACAAATAGCATGTTTCAATACAAAGTGCTTCCCTTTCTTCTGAACAGCACATTTTCTACCTACCACTAAGTGACTGCTTACCTGCCTGCATCATAATGTACAGTGGAGTGTGGGCAGTTTTGGATTCTCTCAGCAGGGCTTACAACAAGCCTCTATAAGTTCAATTTAGGGAATGCTGAAGCAACATGTTTAGGATTTGTAATCAAGTGGGAATAATAAAACTGCAAGTCAAAAAGGTAGAGGCCATTCAGAACTGGATATGTCTAATAAACAAAAAATTAGGCTTAGCAGGATACTATAGAAAATATATTCCAAATTTAACCATTTTGGCATCTGACTTGACTGACCTCACTAAAGCCAGACCACCATTGAAGTTTAAGTGGAGAGATGATATAAAAATGCATTTGTTACTCTAAAAAAATGTTTTTGTATCTCATGCAGTTGTCACTGTTCCAGTCTTTTTCAAGGAAGCTTAGTTATGCATGTAGGTGGGTATGTATGCATGCAGGCATGTATTTATATATTTGAGTGTTTGTCTGTATGTGTTAATCAGAGTAAAGCACTTATGTGCATCGGCCATTTCCAGATTCAACCTTAGAGCACAATGTGGCTAAGAGATTTGGTCAGTCACATTGTAGGAAAAGGAAGCTGAGGGAGTCAAACCTCAGAGTCATATGTGGCCATTGAGAAAGAATTTTTGGCGATCAAGTAGGGCCTAACCACCTTAAAATATTATTTGTTAAGGATAACCTTTAACTTGGTGACTGAACATGTATCCTTCATGTACCAACACAAGGACAAAAATACCAAATGACCCAATTGTACTTTGTCACTGTAACTGTAAACCTAATGGTACAACATCAGTCTGAGTCTCAACATAACAATCTTGACAATCTGTTTAGTGTGAATTATCTGATTACTGCAGTCACTTTACTACCTTAGGTCTGCGCTTGGAGAGGCTATATGATAAACCAAGACACTGAATACCTGAGGCAGGTATCTCAAATCTGCTCTCTTAGTCTTTTTGGAGTTTAAGCTACCCTGCTGAAGCTGTAAACAAAGGTCAAAAGGGAAAACCTCCATGGTGGAGTCTTTGCTCAACTGATTTGGTCAAACCACGGATATTTAAAATGAGGGCTTTACTTAAATTAGGCAAAAAGTGTGGTAAGTTATGATTAACAGAACAGGGTTGCTTTTGCAGGTTTTGGAAGAAATATTTAAGCTGGAACTTTACCTTTAGGGGAACTTCTGGAACTTACTGCTCTACTGCTAATTTGAAGTTATTGTTTAATGGATTAACTTTGCAGATGATATAAACCTCTTGCTGCTGTCATTAACCTCAGATAGACTTATTTGTTGTAATCTATACAAGAAGTAGTATTGTGCTCTGGGATTTTACTCAGCTTATTTACTTTACAAGGTACAGAAAGAATTGGCTTGTGGAAGATAGGTTTTGAGTTTGTGCCTTGCTAGAAGAACTGTTTTGTGTTCTGTATAAAGGCTGGCAATAAATGAACTCAAGTCATATGGTCTTTATCTAGTTCAGAAAAACAGAAGCTATACTGTTTTGTCATTAAAATATAAGGGTTGATATTACAATGAAACTGAGTCTACAGGCAGTGTCTCATTATAAGTCTTAGTGCAGTCTTACTTTAAACATCCTTAAGACGCCAATGACATACTTGATACTGTAGTTTATGTGCATTATTTCACTGTGTTTTTATTCTTTAGCAGTATTAGATGAATAGTGGCATTTGTCAATTGCTCCTCTTTGTTAAGAGAAGACAGCTGAGGTGTTTTTGACATTTTGTGAAGGTTTGAAGATGCCTTCTAGTACATTGACCTCAGAATGGAAGAAGAGATGCAAAACACATTGGAAGGATTACATCTCAGAGCTCATCTTGAAACACTTGTGTATCCCACAAAATGATAACAAGGATTTTGCCTGAGATATAAGGCTTGTTGTACCCTTTCAGATTGATGCCTCCAAATTCCCTAATAGGTAAGCAATTTAAAAAAAATGGATGCAGGGATGGATGGATGAATGAAAATATGTGCCATTTTCAGTCATAGACAGGGTACAAGAAAATACATGACTAATAGCAATGACATAATAGATGACTAATTATATAAATGACAGATACAGATGCAATAATATAGTGAAATAACAGAAAGGCAAAATATAAATGAAACAGTAAAATCACTGTGGTATAACAGGTAATGGAATAACGGACAAGTGTGTAATATGTTCACCTTACTAAGTTTCATCAGCTTACCTTCATTGGTGTTGTAATATTATGTCTCTATACTCTAAAGACTGGTATCATTGTATCAAATGATGCATAATTTGATGGAACAGATACAGAGCTCATTTCTAACAAAACACATGTACCACTCTCTTTAAAAAATGTAGAATTAAAAATTAAATTAAATAAAAAATGTTAAAATTCATCTTCGGTGTCCTCACAATACTTCTTCAAAAATGTATGTGTAAAATAACATGCATTTAGCATGTGCGGAGAGTTGTTTATCACAGCGTCCCTCAGACTATGTGAACATGGTCATAATAAAATGCAAATTAACTGCCTCATCAGGTTTCCCATCATAATTTTTGAAAACAGCATTGTTATTTTATTCATTTAGCATTTCTTAACCAGGCAAATAATCAGATTCAAGGACCATTATCATCTATGACCCGTACAATTTGGCATAAACTAGAACACTGAACACATAATCATACATAGAAGCATAACGGGTACGTAATGCAGTCATAATAACTGTCATAATAGTTAGATATACAGTGATGGCATATTAATACAAATGTAATCTTTAAATATATGACAACTAAATAATAATAAATTAAATTTAGTTGGTTTCTGTATCATTGTAGTTATGAACCATGTTTCAAATCATGCATTACTAACAACAGAGTTCACATATCGTTCCAATAACACTAACATAGTTTGCTTATGTTTATACTATCTACTGATGAAACTACAAAACATATACAAAACCATGGAATTATCTCTATTATGAACTATTTACAATAATAAAACATTTCTGATATCCATTTCAACTGTTAGTACTGTAAAGGTTTTTCTTGTTTAGATGAATCCTTTTCTCTCTTTGTCCCTTTTTTCATGAGCTGTATTCATCAACAAGGTGAGGTAATATGTGTTTCATTAATGACAATAGTTTGCCAATTTCCTAATTGTGTTTGGTACTGAGTTACAGCAAGCAACTGCTATTTTGCAAACGTCTTTTTCACTTGTTACTATGATAAAGGAAGTTCTCTATAGTAGCATTCTATCCTGATGTCTTTTGAGTACGGGTCCTATTTTTATGCACAATGTAACTTAGTGGGGGAGATTAACTTTCATGAAGTAATTCAGAGGATATTATATTCAGTAGTAGTGTTGCAGTAGCAGACATGCTGCTCCACTGTTTGAAATAGTATTTGTAGTCTGGCAGTTGGTATAGCAAGTTAAGGCTGTGAGTGTAATTTCTGGGATACCGGGACTGATTCCCTCAGCCTCCATTTGCCTACTTTGTGACCTTAAGCAAGTTACTTAAACAGACATTGCTTCTACATCACCCCCTATAAAGGAGCCTTCCTGGTTAACAAATGGGTACTATTAATAATCCTGTTAGGTCTATAATTGTTAAAGAAACAGCCATACACAGTTTTTGAGGTATATCTACCACCAATAAAGCTGTGTTTTTGTGTATTTGTTCACAGCTAAATAGTTATTACTAAACCAGTTTTATTTGACATCAAAGTCATCTTGTAGCTTTCTATTTAGGGAGTTTTGCATTCTTGTGTGATCTGGTAATAACTGCATCATCTTCTTATATTGTATAATTGAACTGTGGAAGATATCAGGTGAAGCAGTGTATAAATAATAAGAAAAGCAGTGATACTAGTACCAACCCATGTTGAACATCTTTGTTAATATTGCCTGACTCAGAAAGAGAACTGCTTGACTATCTTAAAAGTTCTAGTGCTGAGATAGACTCACATGATACTTTATAAACTATTAAATTTAATATATGGCAGGCTTTCCTCAATTCTTTTTCTCCTTTCCTTTTTCTACTCTTTATCATACCTCACAATCAAAATGGCTTCTGTCTACTGTGACTCTACTCTTCTTTTTATTTCTTCTATAACTCAACTACCCTGCTGTTTGTTCTTTCCCTAATCTATCATGCTCAAATTCCCCTCCTTTGTCTTTCCCAAATCCACTTCCCCTAACTCCTCCAGACCTAGATTCTTCTCTCCTTATCTACTCTCTACACAATCTATTTGGCTATTACCTGACAACTCCTCTCTACTTCTACTATTCATGCTCTGTTCTGCATTGAGGTTACTATCCCTGTTGTACTTTGATATTCTATACAACAGCATATAAATGTGACTGATTTTTAAAATTGATCTACTGTGAATCTGCTTCATGCATGCACTTGTAAAAATTGCCAGTGCACCTTTTGCATATCTGTAGGATTAATTCTTGCTTTTGCTACTATTTGTTAACAAGATTGCTCACCCAATATTATTGTCAATCTTTTTCTTTTTTCATTTTTTTGTATACTTTCTCTTTTCATATTGATTTATAGAGCTTTTCTCCCTGGGCCTGCAATGAAAAGGGTCTTGCTTTTGCTGGTCCAGTTGGACTATCCCACTAAAACAGGTATAAATAAATAAATGAAATAGGCAGTGAACCAATATATGAATTCATGTAGGAAGATACTTGAGGTGAATCTTAATTAAAGGATTTTCAGATAACAGTTTTGAAGTCTTTCAAGTGAAGTGAAATGGCAGTTATATTGCTAAACTTGTACAAACCTCTACTGTTTATCAACTGCATTATCATACTTTAATAAATGCTCACATGCTTTTTCTAGCACTCTGGCTAATGGTTAAAAGTTAGCTCTTGTCTGTGGGCTGCTTGATGACGTAGGAAATGGAACTTTCAGCAAAGGTATGGATAGTATGTCCTTGCAGCTGAATAGCTTTAGTGCTAAGTGATAGATTATAGACATTGGAAGGGTGTTTACGTATAATTTCATGGTCTACCTTTGACAACTTTGGGCACAGAATATGGTGAATCTCGTAATTTCATCACTTTTATTTAGTTGGTTCTTTACTGTGATTTTAGAATATATTTAAAGTAGAAATGAGGAAGCTTACTGATCTTCTGTAATGGCTGAAGAGGAGGTGTAATAGAAGTGTGGGTAAATAGGGATGTGGAAAGGGAGAGTACAGATGTAGTGATGTGCCTTATGTGACATGTTAGGGCATTACTTAAGGTTTTATCTAGAAAGCTTTTAGAGAAAATCTTGTTTTCTTTTAGGTGTTTTAAAGTCTACCATATTTTCCTCAGCTGACTGAAATAAGTTGTCTGAAGGCTTCAAAAGTACTGCACTTGGGGAGTATTAGTGCAAGTTCTCATATCCATTTTTAATTATTGGCAGTAGAAAATAAATATGGCTTAGATAGATCCTTTTTATTATTCTGTGTTTCTTTCATGAGCTGTTTTATTAAGCCTAGCGTTTTTTACTTCCTGACATATTTTTGCTTTTAACAGGGCATTGTCTGTCCAATTATAGGTGTGACAAGATTAAATATGGTAGAAAGGACAGTGGTAGTGGAAGTGCAACTATGAACTGGACTCCTTTCTATCTGTTCCAGGTCAGGCAGTAGGTCAGAGTCAGCAGATTCAGAGACTGGTCTAGTAAATATTATTTTCAGGTCATTTTCTTTAAAGCACCTGATGATGAGATGGGGCTAGTGGTCATTTACAGAGATGGACACAACTTGCAATGTTTTCATTGGTTTGGAATTTTGGTAATTATGGAATTCAATAGAGATGTCTTGTTAGTGTTAGTATTTGGCCTAGCTCTTAGGTACTTACCCTATAGGATAGTATTAAACTCTATTTTTGATTCCCTTTCCAAGCAATGTTATGATCTTTCAGTATTATTAACCTGTAATATTTGGAGTAACCTAGTATTGTACTAATAGTTGCCTCAGTATTATCAAGAAGGGTGATGGAATATGAACTATGGACAGTAGTACTTTAATATGATCCCTTCAGTGTTATATAGAAGCCTGTTAGGGTCTGAAGTACATTGTGCTTTGCCACTGTAGTGAGGATATGACTAGTATATAGGATCATAGGAGTTTACTAGGCTATCGACCCGGAGGTAATTTCAAGCCTACCTGTTTCATCCCAATGTGAAACCAATGATACTCTAGTCAATACCTAGGATTGTATTTGGTAATAACTGCCCATGCCCAGGATGGCTGGGGGCACTATCCCCAGATCCACAGTAAGAATTTATGGTGCTCCATTTATTCGTCAGGTTCCTTTTGAACAGTGTCATAGAGGTGCTCTGCTTCACATGAATTGGCAGTCTATTCCAAAGATACGTCAGTCACTGGGAGACAAATCTGTCCCTCTAGCACATCATATTCAAGTTGCAGGCCATACTTAGGTCCCTGGAACAGGCGGCTGTAGTCCCGTTTAATTTACGGATGTGCAACAAATTCATTAGGTTTGGGTCAGAGACTGCTCTGTAAGCCAGTCATAAGCCTCTCCTAAGACGTCTATACAATATTGAGTATAGTGACAGGGACTTTAGTTGGTTGGCCTTTGTAAGGCATGCACTGGAGTCCCTTGATCTTTTTTGTTAGAAACCTTTGAGGTGTCTCCAATTGCTGCAGGTGCTTTGTACAGTACATGTTAAAAGGGGCATTATACTCAATTATGGACCTGACTACTGGTTAGTATAGAGGGGTTATAACCTCCTTTGCTCTAGAGACAATGCCTTTGCTAATCAAGTGTGCTACATAGAAAGCCTTTCTTACTACAGTAGACACATGGTGATCTAAGCTAAGGTCCTAGCCTACTTGTGACCCCAAACCCCTTACCACTTCATAGGTATATAGGGTATAGTTGTTAATGTGATAGTGTGAAGGAACATTGTTTTTACTGAATGGAATAATGATGCATTTCATTGAATTTAGTTTGAGACTGTGACTAAAGCACCAGTCGTTGGTCTGCGTAAGACCCTCCTGAAGTATACTAATATCATCTGGGGATTCAATAATTGCACTCATTTTGCAGTTGTCCATAAACCTGGCCAGCCACAGCACCGTAGTTTTGGCCTGAATGTCTGAGAAGTATATACCAAGTAGTAGGGGCCCCAACATTGACCCTTGTGGCACCCAGCTGGTGACAGGTCTGCTGGTTAATGTGGAGTCAGCCACTTTGATAGTGTGTGACTGGTTTGTAAGCCAGTTGGCAACCCAACTTAAAACAAAGGGGTTTACATACAGTTTGCTAAGTTTATTGCTAATGCCTGAGTGTGGGATTGTGTCAAAGGCCTTGGCCAAGTTGATGTATGCTGTGTGCACAGATCTGTCCTCGTCAATGGTCCTGTTCACATTTTCAAAGAAATCTACTAGGTTTAACTGGCAGATTCTGCCCTTGATGAAGCTGAATTGGGTCAGATCCAGGATTTGGAAGTCACCTATGTCTTTATTTATGAGATCTGAGGTGATACGTTCCATGGCCTTACAGACGAGGCTGGTCAGACTTATGGGTCTATTATTCCATGGGTCTACTGCTAAGCCACCATTGTGGATGGGAATAACTGTTGCTGTTCTCCATTTAACAGGAACAAAGCTAGTCATTAGGCTGTGATTGAATAGGGTACTTAATGGTGATGCTAGTTTAAGTATTAGTTTGTTTAGAAGACAGGTTGGGGTACTGTCTGACCCCATAAAGGCTATATTTTTTGTCTTAGACAAGGCTTTACTGACCTGCTCTTTGGATATGTAGGGTGGAGGGTGGAGTTGGGAGCAAGATTTGTGATAAGTCTGAAGGGGACAGGGGAGTTAAATTTTCACTGAATCTGTCTGCCAGCAGGTTTGCTACCTCTGCAGGATCAGTGTGTGTGATACCTTTAATCACTAGTTTGGCATGTGCTTGGATTCTGTCTTTCAAGTTGCCTATATAGCTGTAAAAGGCCTTATAGTTATCCTTAGCTGTGATTGCTAATTTTTCTCAAACTTATCCTTAGAGGATTTGACATGTTGTCTTATTTGCCTGTTGAGGCTGAAGAGGGTGTTTTCCCTTGTTGGGGCCTTGCCTTAGTTTTCTTAGACAGCAACTTTCTGCATTTGTTGTAAAGTTTGTTGATGCTGAATGTTCACCAGGTCAGCTTATTTTTACTTGGGGCTCTGGCTTTGATTCTGTCTGGAACAGCCGAGTCTATGCACTTATACAAGTGATTGTACAGGGCTTTAGTGTAAGCTTTGGTTTAGTTACCACTTCCAGCTGGGGGTGAGGCTTGGAATGCTTTTATACATTTCCCTAGGACGGTATAGTTTTCCTTGGTGAAGTTTTTTAGTCAGACTTCACTCTTTGTGAGTTCTGATGTTAGTGCCAGTTTGAAGGTGACTGATTTGTGCTCAGATTTAGCTAATGAGGGTCTGACAGTTGGCGGCAGTGCATCTGTTTGTCATGTTAGTGAGAAACAGATCTAGTATGTTTGTTCCTCTTGTTTGGGGTTGAACAATTTGTTCCTATGCATTTGAGTTAAAGTCAAGGAACTTTTTCACTGGTGAGTTAGGGCTAGAGTAGCTTTTCCAGTTGATGGTAGGATAATTGAAATCTCCCATGACCAGAGTATTTGACAATATTTGGATTGACTCCAGTTTGGTAAAGTAGGCCTCGTACGCATCATGATTCATAGAGAGGGCTCTATAACTAGCTATGACTTGAATGGTGGTCTTACCACAACAATCTGAACTTACGAGTACTTCATAGAGTTGTCATTTCTAACTTTTCAGGAGGTGAATTTATCACTAATATAGATAGAAACACTACCTCCTTTGATTCTCACATGTTTGTTTTGTGGTCTGAAGGTGTGGAAGGCATTGTAGTCTTGCAAGACTGGGGGGACCCTCTGAGGCCTTGAATCATTTTTCTGTGACTGCACAGACATCTACATCCTCCAGTGATAGGAGTGCTTCCATGGTGTGCAGTTTTTGGTTTAGGCTACTAGCATTTAGCAGTATAACCCTTATTTTGTTATGACTGGCAATTTTCCCACTGGCAGTTTTGTTTTTGAGACCTTGCCTAAAAAAGGCACTGTGGCAGATGCAAGAGCCTTTGCCAGCAGCAGAAAGTCTAGTGATGCCAGTTGCAAATTATCTGTGGCAAAGCAGCAAGGTTTGTCAACCACGTCATCTCAGGCTGACAGAAACTGGGTCCCCTTTGTATGACACCAAAAACTAAGCCATTTATTGAAATCAATCATTTTTTGTTTATACTGTGGCATCATTCTTGGTGAGGGCAACATGCTTCTCAAGGGTAGAGACATAACTGCTTGGTATACATACTCAGAGAGCTTAATCATGTCTCTCTTCATATAGTCCATTGAGTTACATCCCAGGTCATTCACTCCAACATGAGCTATAACAGAGTCATAATGGTAGTTGTCGCTGAGAGACCTGAGTGCTTATGTGATTTGATGAATCCTGGCATCGGACAGGCAGCTGATCATTACTTTCTCCTTATCTGAACTGGTCAGTGGGACATCCACGTGTCTCACTATGGCATCTCCAATGAAAGGAAAATTTCTTTTTTCAGTGTTTTGCCTTGAGGGATTGGTAGGTAAGACAATGGTGTTCCTATGTGTCTTGGGTGCTGTGGGAACTGAGTTAGTTCTAGGAGTCTTGTGTTCTGAAGGTCTCTGGTGTTTTGGTAAATTTTTTGAGAGAACCTGCACATATGTGGATTTATGTGTTGGATTCATACTATGTGTATGACTAGTGGTGGGTGAATTAACAACCTCTTCACTGTTACTGTTTCGAGTGCTAGAGAGCAGGGATTCAAGATTCTTGATGTAGATACTTCTTGCGCACTCCGTACTAGATTGAATTATTAGTAGAGGGTTGTCAGTGTACATGAGGCAGTTGCTACACTGCCTCAGGAGACCCTAGTCAACAAGGCTGGTAGGACAAAACAGAAGTAGTTCAACTGTGCATAATGCGAGGTTTGAAGAACTATCACAAAGGGGGTGCTTTCAGGACAGATCTGGGAGGTGCTCTGTAGCTAGATATTTCTGATGGAACTTTTGGCAGGTGGTTTAATAGGTCACAGGTCACTAGCAATACTTCTTAGACTGGAAATCTACTAAAGATGAGGGCTACACTAATGAACTATAGTTGTATCTAAGGGAAAACTTGTCGAAATTATCTGTCCGGCTATGGTGCACAATTGCGGTAAATGTGCAATGTGCAAACAAGCAGAAACCCACTCAAACATGGGTCTTAAATAATAGAAGCTAAAAAACTTTTAAAAAAAAATAAAAAAAAACTCAAAAGAACCAAAGAGGGTGCTTACTCCAAGCCCTAGACCAATCATCCTTCACCAGACAGGTTTCAATCAGCACACTTCTATCACAAGGGTGCAGAAGGACCCTTTCCAATCAAAGATGGCTTGGAAAATGTGGTCAGAATGCAACAGCTACTACAAACAGACCTAGATGCAGCAAACCTGTATTTGGACTATGCTACAGCTACTAGCTATACTAACTTAGGTGGGAGCAACTAGAAAATGTTTTAAACACCAGAAAAACAGCAGTGAGACACTAAAAAATGTTTTATACAGAAGAAAGTCAGTACTGATATTCTGACACCTTGGCTAGATGCTGACCTCTGTCAGAAAAGACGGAGTCATTCTGGAATATAAAAAATAAGATTGCAAGAGAAATCTTTAAGCTACATTTTCATCATCATTATCATTAAACCCCTATCTCCCATTTTCTACATTTGGGCAAGGTATCCCGTCAACTGTCACTAGTTCTCTTGATTCAGTGCCACTCTCCTATCTTCGACAGTCATGCCTGACTGTTTAAGATCTTCTTTCACACAATCCATCCATCCCTTTGCTGGATGCTCTGATTTCCTCTTGCCTTTTTCCTATCTCTCCTAAATCACCATCACCAAATTGTTTTCTGTTTTCCTATATATGTGCTCGAACCACCTTAATCTGTTCTCATTGACCTTCTTTGCAGGTGGAGCTAATCCGGCTTCTGGTCTGATGTCGTCATTTCTTTGTCTGTCCCACAGTGTATCTTACCACCCATTTCAGGCAGTTCATCTCCATCACTTCCTAAACTGTTCTGCTTTTACTGCCCAGATTTCTGTGCCATACAGTAGTACTGGTCTCACTATTGTTTTGTACACCTTACTTTTCTGCTTCTTTGCCGTTTCTTCCATCACACACTGTCTCTGACACTCTTTGTCAGCTGGCTGCAGCTCCTCTGATTCTGGCTTTAGCCTCCACAATCAGACAGTCCTTCTCATCATCTTCCTCTATCTGATGCTTGCAGCTGTAACCTGTTCTACTTTTGTTTCTTCTGTCTTACTTTCCAGCCTCTTCTGACCTCCCAAATTTGCTGCCTTAACAATGGTCTTGTCTATACTTGGGATAATGCTGTCTGCTTTCAGTTTTGCATTCTACTCCCTTATCATTTGCTGAAGTTCCTGTTTAGAGTCTGCTTGCATTGCCATATGGTTGCATACAGCAGCTTTGCTGATCTGTCTCCTCCAATCTGTTTGCTCATGTATCCATCACCAGTATGTACAGCAGTGGACCCATAGGTGAACCCTGATACACACCCACTCCAACTGGGAATCCCTCTGTGAGTCTGATCACTTTTTGCACTTCTGTCATTGCACAAATGTTCTGGAACTTCCAACCAACTCAGGAATGCTCAAGTCAACTTTTTTGAGCCCTTCTCATATGCTTTCTCCAAGTCAAGGAATGCTCATTTGGACTCTTTGCTCATCTCTAGCATCTTCCCAACAATCTGTCTTACTGACAATGCCAGTTTGGTTGTACTACATCTTTATCTGCATCCAAACTGCTCATCTCCCATCTTATTTTCTACTTCTCTGTGTCTTCATTTATCAATCACCTGCTCCAGAACTTTCATTCATCACTACAGGAGTTCAATACCTCTATAATGTCCACAGTTGTAAATGTCCTATCTTTGGTCATCACCATTATTTTGGGCTATTTATGTTGGCCCATGCCTCCATCTGATGCCATGTGTTGTTTTTATAATGAATACTGCTATATCTAATTGATAGATGTTTGCTAGGTACAGGGACATGAGGTGGTGTAGGGGATGCTGCAGTTAAAATTTAACCACTTTTATTATCAATAATTTATTAATTATTAAGGATATGCATTAGACATTTAATAAATGTGACTAGCTGCTGAAATATGAAGTGATCTGTATTAATATGCATATTTACTTAATGCTAAATTATATGATATGTACTTTCTTGATGATATGTCTGTGTAGTTAATTAATCCATATAATATACACTTCAACCGCTAGGCTGGAATATAATGAAAGTACTGAGCTGTTTGCTAGAAATTCCAGTTATTGAGATGCTGTTTTGGGAGTACTGGTAATACTTTAGATAACTTCTGGACTTTCTCATGTATTTTTGAAGTAATGTTAAAGTACATTTCACACTGTGTTTGGCATTCATTTTCACCTTGTTAGTAGTTAACAGAGAAATAAAAATAAAATATAGGCATGCAAAAGGAAGCTCTTGTAAAATTATTTCAGTTTGTTTCAAACATATATACGGGTTCATATACCCATTTTTGTATGTTTGCACTAGGTTTTTTATTTACACATTATTTTTCCATATTTTTGATAATTTTGGAGGTAAAAAATAATGCAAAGCAGAAATGTGAATGAGCTCTGGAAATAGTGCAGATTGTCAAAATGCCATGAGTTATGGAAATGTTGAATTGCACACACACATTCATTTATATGTACATCTTGCCATCTGCCCTCTGGAACTTGGCTCCTCCTTAAAGCAATTTGAATTCTTCTGAGTTACAATAGAAGAACCCTGTCTGATCAGTGATGCTAGTGATATAATGTCACTGATGGATGCACACTTTGTCATTTTTGTATATTGCAATAAAGAAAAAATGCTTTTTCATCGACCAAATAAAAAAGTATTTTACTGTCTACTAACTTCAGTGATATTGCCTTCTAAACCAGCACCACTGCATATGATCACTGAGGGAATCCTTACCAAAATCATAGATGATCCCACAGATGACAAATGCTTTGTATGTGAGCAATCACCCCTCCCCAACCTCCAAACAGTACTGTTTATCACACAACTACCTGACATGCCATGCAATGCTTCAGCAGAAGGGCAAGCATCCCCACATCTACACTATGTAAAACGTTTCACCTCCAAACTTCCCTTATTGAAGTATTCCAATTTCATTGCCACATAACTATCCAGAAAAGAGGAATATCCTAAGTGGGTGAAAACATTATAATAACAAACTATGATCTAGCAGGGTAATTCAATGAATAGCAAACACAACTGTCAAAAAAAAAAAACAACACAGGAGAACTGGTGTCAGGGACTTGAGCCATTACAGATATAGACTGAGTGGGAAAGACTGAGTGGAAAAGAATAGAAATTACATTTAAAAAAAGAAAAAAAAAACATTATTGAATCAGCCAGATTCATTAAAGCCTTCACTGTCCATTTATTCCATGTGCACATCGAGCCATGACATGCATATAGTAGCACATTGTTTTGTATTCAATAAGTGGCTCTAAACGATGGGGAGACATGCACAGCTGTGCAAACAAGGTAAACACAGTCACATGCAAATTACAGTATAAGCAGCTGAATTGGATGGTAATCAACCAATCCAAGATGGAGGAGCTATTCAACAAGCTATAAAGCAACCATGTAGACTCAGTGCTGGTTTTCCCTATTAATTCCAAAACCTATTGGACCTATTGGAGCCACAAAAAGGAGTCTACTCAGAAATAATGCTAGGGGCTACTGTTGCTTTAATTCATGTGTATGTGCAACAGGCTGAGGTTTATGTTGCTGCTGCTGCTAATAGACCAGGGCCATGAAGGAGAAGAGTTTTCAGACCCCGGCTAACTTATCACAATCTACATGACATGGAAATTGTAGGGTGCTACAGGCTGGATAGAGACACACTACAAGAACTCTGCAACCTCTGTTGTCCTCAACTCAGAGCTAGGGCAAACCAATGGGGAAACCAGTCTACTGAAGACAAAGGTAGGTGTAGTTAGAATTTTAGCTACAGATACATTTCAGAGACCAACAGGGGACATTCTGGGGGTGTCACATCCATCAACATCCAGAATCCTCCATAAATTTCTGAATGCTATGCTCCAACATGCTAGTAACCACATATATTTTCCCCATACTCCTGAGGATAGGGCCAGAAATATGCAGGAGTACTACCCTGTAGCAAACTAACCTGAAGTACTGGGTGCCATATATTGCACACATGTATAAATTAACGCACCATCTGGGGAACAGGGAAGACTCTACAGTAATAGAAAGGGCTTCAACTCTGTTAACTGTGAAGTTGTGTGTAATGCCAAGGGAATCATCTTGAATGTGTGTGCTGGCAACCCAGGCAGTTACTACAACTTACATATATGGCCACCTCCCAACTGTATCAGATGTTCATTAGGTGGATATCCCCCAGGGTCATTTACTGGGAGATGGAGGTTATGCACTGGAACTATAGCTGATGATACCCATTAGAAATGCATACACACACACACCTGCTGAAGAATACCATAATGAAGCACATGCCAGAAATATTATTGAGCATGTGTTTGGGCTGGTGAAGTATCTGTTACAGTACCTAGATGCATCTGGAGGATCAACACTGGGAAGGGGTACATATTGCACCACCAATAGCAAGATCACCACAGCCATATGCAGGTGAGGAGTCAGAGAGGGAACCTAGCTGCTGTGAGTGTAGGCAGATGTAAGCGTGCTCAAGATGCCCTTGCATTGCCTAAGAGACAACAGATAGCACACTCACTCGCCACCCTATGGTGCACCTGATCATATGTCCTGTTGTGGCCACCTACTGAATTGACATCTGTACTATCTGTTGCCAAATTTGCATTCTGCTTAACATATCTCCAAGTTCCTTCTTAAGCAGAAAGGCACCATGTCATTTGAAAGTTTCCACAATAACCTGATTTTCAGGGTCACTGAAGGGTTTTTTGGGGATTGAGAGACCTGGATGTCATAGTCCTAGGTGTCCTAAAACATAACAGAAGGATAATACACATAAGTATCACATAACTACAAAATAACTATTCCCAGATAAAACAGAAATGGTAGCATTTCAGTGTTACCCACTGTAGAAACATAAAACAGTCTAGAAATTTGAAATATGAGCAACAGCCTGGATGCCAAAAAAGGGAGAATAACAATAGCGACACATCCTTGTTTGTACTATAACAGAAATGTAGCTTTGTATCCCTACCCCCAAAAGAACAGGCAAATGACACATTTTGCTAACAAACCATTACTAAAATATTAAAAGTGCTATCAGATGAAATGTCCCTGAAAAATGTCTACAGATTTTACTCAGAACATTCCATTTTAAGGTATTGCCAGTAATGTATACCTGTGAAATGCCTTCACAAACATGCCCATGCCATCACTATATATATATATATATATATATATATATATATATATATATATGTGTGTGTGTGTGTGTGTGTGTGTGTGTGTGTGTGTGTACATATATATAAATATATTAAACACATTTTTCTGAATGGCATTTCAGCATATGCAGTATATAGCTGAAAAATGCAAGCATACCTTCTCAAGTTCAGTAATCTCCTGGGCAGATATAGCCCAATGTAATAGCCTCTTTTCTGTGTTATCCACATAAACAAGTTTCCTTGCCTTCAGGTTCCCTAGGTACATGGTTGCCTTTTTATGGTGCAGATGCAGGGCTGGCAGCATGTTAAAGATGCAAATGGGGTATGAACTCATTTGGATTGCTGAATCCTAAATACTTGGCTCGTGTAAAAGATGTAAACATAGTGCAAGGACTCCCTCGGTGTTTGTTGTTAATGTAGTGCAACTGTGAATAATGACTGGTAGGGAGAAGGAAGACACAATGGTAATGCAGACTGCCCTACCTCCAGCAGGTGTGTCAGGTTAGATTTACAAAGTGTATAGAAGTCATTTATTAAGATTGGAAATATAAGTAAGTAGCATGCAATTCACAGGTTCTTTTCATTAGCATCCAACCTCCCTACCATTTGCTGACAACTGTATATTATTGATATGTAGTATTCACATTCATTTAAGGACAAGGATGTCTTATAGACCGCCTGTCTCAGATTACTGGTCAGATAAGACAAGAATGTGCAACAAACACAGAGAGGTAAGACAGAGCTGCATTTTTATAAATAGACATAAATGGTTGTGTGATTAGCCATTGCACTACATTAGAAATTAATACACATACAAATAACTGTTATACAGTTTGTTAGTACAATGGATGATGTTACATCTGGCTGTATGCTGAATAATTTCAGTTCCCTGCTGCAAAGCTGTTTGTGTGGCAAAGAGACATGAGGCACCTTTACTGTGTTCTGAAGGTTCATTGAAGTGAGAGTTGAAATCCAGACCTATGCAGAAATATTTGTGTACTAACAGCCATTTTGAAGTGTTTATTTCACAGATTGTTTTTCTTCATTTGAACTACATTTCCCTTTTATTTAAGTTTCATTTCCCTGCTACTAAGCTGTTTGTATAGCAAAGAAAGATAAAGCTCCCTTACTGTGTTCTGAAGGTTCATTGGAGTGAAAGTTCAAATCCAGACCTATGTAGAAATATCTCATGTGTACTCACACATATTTTGCAGTGTTTTTTTCATTTGAACTACTTTCTCCTTTTATTTATTTTTTTAATGCCAGTATTTGTGTGGTGCATGGCTTAGTGCAAACAAGGAAAACAGAGAAAATGTATGTCAGGTTTAGCTGTGCTTGTCTTGTTTGCATGACAATTAGCAATGTGCAAACTGGACTAGTGGGCCACACAGGAAGTAGACATAACACCTTCAGAACACCTGCAGACAGGGCATCTGTAAAAGTGCAAAGGTAAAAAAAAAATACATTGTTGCAAGTTTTGCTTTCCATTGACCAATGGCCAGAACTTTTTGGAAGCTGGCCCTATGGGGGTTGTTCAGTTTATAAACATGTAGTTACTTTTTCTAAAAATGTTAATGGTGTTTTATATAGTCCTAGAGCTGAATATTGTTGTAATACTGAGGGCATAATATATGCACTAAGACTTTCATGTAACTTTTTTACATAGGGGAAAATAAAAGAGCTTTTAAAATAAGAGTACAGAAATACTTAAGGGATATAAAGAATAATAAATGTGAAAGTCCATTAGCAGTTCATTTTAATTTAGTACATGGAGGGAATAATAATTGTTTAGAGGGTACTATTTTAGAGCAGGTTAAAGCACATAATAGTCTGGTTTAAAAAATATTATATAAGAGACTTTTTATTTTAAAGTATGGAACACTGACACACTGAATTAAATGTACAGTGCAATTGGAAAATGTTATTGTAATACTGTATGCATGATTTGATTAGATGTTTTTGAACTGAAGTTCATTTTTAATAGTATTTATATGGTATGTAATTGGTACTTGTTGACTCCTTGAAGGCCAGTGTGCAGAGGCGCTAGAGCAATTCTTAATAAAAAGCGTCTGGATTTCTGACTTGTGTAGCGATAAAAAACAATACATTGTTGCAATTTTTGCTTTCCATCCTGCAACAGGATTGCATGGTGGTTACCAAGGTTCCCCAAAACCTGCAGTCATAGAACACCTGCAGACAGCCAATAAATGAAAATGGACACATTGAATTAATTCTGTTGGGCACTGCTCAAATATGCAAAGCAGTGTTTCATGGTGGTTAACACCAGGAACTTAAGATTCAGTAAGACGTTATGAAAATGTCATGTAACTAGTCCAGTGGCAGCAGGTGTAAGTACAGGGCTGGAGTACAGCAGGTCCTGGGTTCTAGTGCAAGCTATGAAACCTATTTTTACTGTTATAATAGTGTGGTTAATAGCAATGAACAAAGAAATAGACAAGTATTATTTCAACTTTCTTGTGCCAACAGGTGTAAGTGTAGGACTGCCATACACATGATCCTGGGTTCTAATACAGGATATTCCAGACATTTTTACTGTTATTCCACTTCCCATTATATTCACCCTCACTTATAACACTTTAGATAATGGAGCTGATATAACTTGTATGTATGAGGGATAATACACCCGTATTGTGTTTTCAGATATATGACTGAAGATATACTGTCTACTATAGTTATGTAAGTATACTTCTGCTATCTGGACTAGCCTGGCCTTCACACTTATATAAGACACATACATAACTGATGTATATACCACAACCTTGTCAAGTCACACACATACATGTGTAATACCTCAAAATGTCAGCTGTATTTATGAATGATTCCTGACTATATCTGAGGAGTACTTCCTCTGTAGCAAAGATGGAAAATTAATGTTGTCAAAGAAAATGTTTTGTCCGTTATGCCTAGGTTTGAATCCCACACTTTAAAAGTTAATTTTAACAGTGTATAAAGCCAAAAACAAATGTGTCAGGTCATGACATTATGCCTCCAGTCTATATATGTAAACGTTTCTCACCTAAGAGTTGCCTCCCAATTTTCAATATATATTTCCAGTCTAAAGCAGCAGACACCCCTCATACTAAGGTCAAGTGTCAGATTAACCTTCCTATTTTAAATATTTATGTCATCTTTATTTGGCAATGCTGCCCTCTGGTTAACAAGTGTCAGATTAACATTTGTATTTAAAGTATTTATGTCATCTTTATGTGGAGCTGCTGCTCTCAATTTAACATTGCACAAACACAGTTGGTATCATTGCTCGGCTTTGCATACTACCAGTAAACTGGATAACTGGAATTGGCAAGAAATCATCATTTTCCATTGTTCTAGGATGGGTGTTAGACATGGCTGGAATTATAGGGAGCTGCCAAGTTTAAGGCACAGAGGTGGGATGTCCAGGACTCCAGGATATTCACTGGATTCCTGGTAAAGTGCCACAGCCAAAGGCTTCTGCAGGAGGACTATGCTGACTTGCAGTACAAGTCTGAGGTGTTGAGTAGTTTAGCTCAGGCTGTATCCAGCACTACTGGCATCCCACACACTGTAAAATAGTGTAGGCATAATTTTAATGACCTTCATAGGCACAACAAGGATACCCTCAACTATTGGTTGAATGAATTTGAGGCTGTGGACATCCCACAGCTGTGCAATATGATAATAAGAGAGACTTTGTAATACTTAAAAAGCTAAATATAAGTAAGACCAGTATGCATAATCCTGTTCTGTTCTTTTCTGTTCTTTCCCCAGCTAACGCAGAGTTCAACAGACACACTCATGTTGCTTGACTGGAGAGACTGAGGGAAGCAAGCGGAATGTATTACAGCACAAGAGGAGTATTATTAAAGCTTTAAATGTTAAAGATATATTTCTGTGTTTTTATATATTTGTAGCAAATTGAGCACGCCTATCCTAACTATAACAGCAAGTATGCATGCATTATTCTGTAGTACAAACCAACTTTAGGAGTCAAATATAAGACTGTAGTCACGGGTTCTGGGTACAAATACCATGAGTAACAAATATACAGTACTGGATTTCTTTAATAAATATTTAAATTAAATTAAACTCTATACAAGTGGCATAAATGCCCTGCTGTTAACTGTAATCTGTTTAACTGGAACATGCATATGTGCAATATATGCACATTTCAAAGATTGCTTTAAACAATCTATAGTTAGTATTTGTTAGGATGCATACTTAGATGTAATACTTCAGGTAAAATAGTTGTATACTACTGTTAATGCACTATAAGTCACATATGATGGTACTAATTTTATGTCCCCCCCCCCCAACGCTTATCTCTCTTTTTTTATTTTATATTACGTGGCGTCAAAATATCTCCATGTCATCCATCTGTACCAAATCACTAAATGCTACACAACACAGCGAGGTAGGCCAGCCACCATGGATCAGCCTGCTCCCACTCCACCAGCTCCAGCACCAATGCCCTGCATGTCTGGAAGCCAACCTAGCAATAGTACTACCCTGGAAGCTGGTGCAGTGGTGCCCTCTGAGAGCAGTGGCAAATATGGTGATTTCATCACCTGCTGGGAGATGACAGGCTTGCTGTGTAGGGTTGTGCACCTCCCCATTGGTGTACACCTATGGTGGATGAAGAGGCTGCTCTCCATCGTGGTCCATAGGAGAAGAAGACAACAAGCACTCTATCCACCAGGAGAGTAAGGAGACAGTCATGACAGTCCAGTGGGTGAAGACTTGATTTTCACTGTCTCCATGTTTCATGGGCATGAGCCTGTGGTGTCCCCTCCCTCCCCATTCATGGTGTCCCACAACCTTTTGTGTCCCATACCATCCCTGTCACATATCTTGTTTGATTGCATTTACTTCTTCACCGACCCGAATTACTTGACCCAGAAATACCTACATCCCTTACCCAGCATTCCTCTCTTACTGAATTAAAAAAAGAAAATTGGGCACCTGTCCATATATATATATATATATATATATATATATATATATATATATATATATATATATATATATATATATATATATATATATATATATATATATATATATATATATATATATATATCATCCCATATATAGCTCTCCTTTTCACATATGTTTCTTCTTGACACACTTGATTCGGTCCAGTTGGCTATACATGATTACATTGTTATCACCCCTGTCTCTGGAAGTGACAGTCCAAATTCAGCTAATATTCTGCACACATTATCAGTTTTTACTATTGAAGGAATTGTTAGCTACAGTTCTTACCTACCTCCCTCCTGCACATTCTTGTATTGTTTTCCCTTTGTTCTTCCCCCTACTTGGTCCCCATGTCACCACTTTCCTATCTACCCCATTTTAACACCTATAATCTGGTCAAAAATAGAATCACACACAACACACATAAGTAGCAGAAAAAGCAATGGATACCATTCATTTTTTGGCCTCTCTGTTTGTCCAGAGCTTGGCATCACACATCAATGCCAGGCAACAGTGAGTGGCTCTGCAATGGTGCAGTTACCTCCATGCAGTGTCGCTTAATCCTGCTGTGCTAGCCAACACACAGTAATGTGTGCTGAATGTACTGTACAGAATGATGTCATTGCATTATCACTATTTCTTTAAAAGATTAGCTACACCTGGATTCAAACACAGTATCATCTGGGCTCAGAAAGAAACGTGTTAATGCATTTACACCTTCTTTCACAGATTCATCTAAGTAGCAGGTATGTTTCATACAGTCAATATTAACTCTCAGAATTTTAGCAATGTAGCTAATATTTGCATACTGCTTAACTAAGTGCAAATAGAGAAAAATTAATGGAAATGTTATCAACACTTTGCCAAATGTTATGAAAACCCTCTGCTCACCACTGCGCTATGCCAAGGCAAATTTAGCATGTACTAGTGTGGTTTACTGTCCATTTTACTTTTTATGCTATGAAACTACATGTGGAAACTTAACAAATTGAACAATATGTCACATATATACAACACAGCCATGTGTTGCCTCCCCCCATGCACTGAAACCCTGGTGTCTCCAGTACTTTTTCACAAGTGTATCAACTACATACATGAATATCAAATGCTGTGTGATATGCAATGAACATCAATCTGGTAACATGCAGAACTAGAACTATCTTCAGAGTTGAAAATGCCTACACATCCATCAACAAACCCTGGGAACTATTGACCAATAATCCTAACCAGCCTTATCTGCAAAGTTATGAAAAGACTCATCAAAGACCTTATCCACAGGGACATAAGTGACTTTCAGTACTCTTGACCCAACCCATACTGGTTTTGTCAAGGGTAGATCCTGCTTATTAAACCTAGTGTACATCTTTGATAATGTCCCCAAAGCCCTGGAAGAAGGAAAACAGGTCGTACCACCTATCTTGATTTAGCCAAGCCCTATGACATATTTTCCCATTCAGGTATCATAGAGAAACTCTTCCATCTGTGGATTAACCCATACATTACTAGATGGGTAGCTGACTAGCTCACTGACAGAATGCACATTGTCAAAGTTGGGGCATCCACCTCTACCAGTAGACCAGTTACCAGTAGAGTACCACAAGTATCTGTGCTGGACCCTTGACTGTTTGGAACCTATTTCTCTGAAGTCCTGGTTAAGGTAAATGGCATGTGGCTTACCAAATTTGCAGATGACTGTCAAGAGGGTGCAGTCATTTAGAGTGGCTTAACAATGTTAACATATTATAGAAAGTCCTAATACAAACAAATGATTGGTGCAAAACTCATGTAGCCGTGCTAATTATGTTATACATAGCACCCCTCTAAGCCCCAAGTCATTCACGAGAGATTTGAGAACACAGGTTGATAACAATCTAAACTTCAAGCACTATGTGTCCATAGTGGCAAGATGCACATTCTACATTGTCCACCTCATAACTCAGAGTATTGCATCCAAGTCCAGGCAGGCCATAACTCTGCAGTACTCGACACTTATCAGACCACTAATTGAGTACAGTGCTCCCTTCTCTACATACCTCACCAGACATCTGCAGCAATTGGTGAGATCACAAAGGTTTCTAACCAAGAGTATCCAGGACCTCTGTGAAGAAATTAGACATTGTCATCTGTGCTGGCTGAAGTTTTGTACATAGTTTTAGATTAACCTGTGTATTATATGCCAGCATGACTAGCTATTATATTGCAAATAATTTCTTACATGTTGATTAATACTTTGTACAGGATGTTTAAAAAAAGTTGAACAGTTTTCTGTTACATGTCTAACTGTGCATTATGTGCAGGAGATTCTAAATGCAGAATGGCTCAGAGTCAGTTGATATACAGATGATGCCATCAGAATATGTTCAGATGTTCTGTGCTTACTGTCAGAGATTGAAAGACAGGATGGAACTTTAATAAACAACTCTTTGTTGATTTTCAAAGAATACAATGAAAATAAGAACTGGAACAGTTGAGACAGTTAACCTAGTTTATTAGAGAGCCTGCTGAAGACAGTTGAGTTCAGTTGTTGAATTCAGTTCACAGTTAAGTTCTCAGATGTGTTATTGTACTGAGCAGTGGAATAGTTGATTCCCAAAGGACCCACCAAGCACTGTAAGCCTGATTTTGCTCTGTTGTAATATTTAGTTTAGATCAGGGACAGTGTTCTTCAGTTAGATAGGATAGTATAGCTAATTAGTCAGAGTTCTTCTAAATGTTGGATTTCTGTCTTTCAGTATTAATTTTATTTTCCTGGTGATTGAATTCTGTTTGTTTATTGAAATTAATGATTTGCATTTTTAATAATTTTGCTCATTATTAAATCTGTTTATTATCTTCTATTGTGGCTGGTCAATTAGTGTATTCTTTAGTGATTTGAGAATGCTTATACCTGCTTTGATAATTCCCAGACCACTCTAAATGCTTGGCTGCTTTAGGTCATATGCCACCATTTGTTTTGATATCTAATTTTAATAATTGGACACCCCTTTGAAAAGGGGTCTGTATTATGTCCTCGAAAACTGAATTTGCTGAAGTGCATCTACATTGGAAATGCAGTTCAGCAAACTGATAATAGTGAAATCGCAGTACAATGAGGATTGGAAAATTTGCCCTTTCCTCACTGTAGTGTGATCTCGGAGTTGATATATATAATTCGTGAGGGGTGTGGGGTGTGTAGCCCTCCACAAGAGTGAATTCGTTAAACAGCATTTCCAATGTAAATGCAGTTCGGTGAATTCCGTTTTTGATAAGATAATATAGTCCCTTGAAAAGAATGTAGATGCTATGATTGGTGACAGCATGTTACTGTATTATGCTGGGGAAGGGACACAGCTGGAAATCTTCCCAGAAGTGACTGGATGTGTGAAATTTAATATATTTATGTGTGAGTGTATCTGAGGTCTTAAACTGGGACACATTGCTCTGAAGTGTGTAATAAGGAGTTATATTTGGGGTGGACAGAAGCATACAGTCCAGTCCCAGGTTATAGAGCATGCTGCTGTTCTGCTGTTATGGGAAATTATAAAATATTACTCCTGTCTAAGTGACAGTCTCACATTGAAGTCAGCAGTGAGGACTGAAGTTCCTTATTTACTGACCCAGGATAATAGAGGACATCACATATTGGTGGCAGTTCGGTGGGATATTAATCAGATGTTACATATTGATGGCAATTTAGTGGAATTTTAATTGGACTTCAGTAGACTGTGGGTAGTTATCATTAGGATGTGCACTCTTGACAGCCACAAGGTGAACATGCAGAATCTTAGTCCACCACAGTTTTATTTTTTTTTCACTTAGTTAATCAGGGACAGTAGACAAAGATGTCAGCAGAAGACTATCAGAAGCTGACAAATAATCAGTTGGCCAAGGAGTGTGAAGCCAGAGGACTGGTGCATGCCATCCTGACTAAGGAAGCAATGATTTCAGCCTTAGTTGCAGCTTTAGCTCAAACCTGCTGTTCGGACTATATCCAGTTTAGTACTGGGGATGTGCAGCCTGCTGTGAGAGGACAGGCCAATTTTTCTTCAGATGACATGAAAATCTGTCTGGAGTTAGACAGACTGCACCTGGAGGCCAAATGACTGGAGGCTAAAGAAAGGGACAAGCAGCATCGATATGAACTGAAGACCAAAAAGAGTATGCAACATCTGGGGGCTGAGGAGAAGCAGCATCAATATGAATTGGAGGCCAAACATCTTGAACTGGAATCAGCAGAGAGACTGAGGCATTTAGAAGCTGAGGAAAATGAGAGACAGTGTCAGCATGAAGGGAAACTTCTTAACCTTTGAAAGGGTCATGGATGGGGAAGGGAATAGTAAATTTTAGTAAATTCTTTCCTCAATACGGAGATGGGGATGACTTTGATAGTCTTAGCAATATATTTGAGAGGATATGTAGATAGTATGATATTCACAGTGAGCTCTGGGTTCTGCTCCTGACTCCCTTACTCCATGGCAAAGTTGGTCAGACCATGTCAAAACTGTCTGATGTAGATTGTTTGAATTATGATAAAGTAAAAAAAAAACTGTATTCTTGATTGTTTTAAGTAAGACCTGAAGCTTATAGAAAAAACATTTGTGAACATAGGCACAAGGCAGATGAAAGTGTGCATGATTATATTGCCTATTTAAGTACTTACTTTCACAGATGGGTGAGTGGGTATCAGGACACCACTTCTGAGGAACTGGCAGACCTTTTGGTGAGGGAACAAGCCTGATGACATGAGAATCTGGTTAGCAGATCAGCAGTGTAACTCTGCACAGGATTTGGGGAGAAAAGGTGATCTCTACTTAGCAAGCAGAATACCAATGCATAATAAAAGGATACCCAGTACTGCACATGGACATAAGGAAACCCATGGGAGCAGTCTAGACCACACCAACAGAGTACACCAGTAACAGGGGAAACTACAAGTCCAAGTACACAGTTAGGGATTAGATGTTTCAAATGTAATCAGAGGGGCCTTATAGCAGTCAAATGTTCATTGAGGCAAGGTAAAAAGCAAAAGGTAAGACAGCCAATTAGTGGAGATGACAAACTGCCAATGAAAAGTTGTTTGGAAACAACAGGAGTGCCAAACTATCACCAAAATCTATATCAAATCTTAGTAGATGGTAAACAGGTTACTGCTAAGAGAGAGCCACAACTTCTGATATAAACATTATGAGCCCTGCAGTGGTTAGAGATGAGAAGCACTTGCTTGGACAATCCACTTCAGTCAGAGTTTTGGGAGGGTCCCTATTCCAAATACCTTTGGCTAGGATTCATCTTGATTGGGAGGGTGGAAGAGGAAGCAAGCAGGTAGGTGTGTTTGAGGATATTCTTGCAGATATCCTGACATTGAATGACTTTGATCATGCAGTTCCGTGTCTGCATGCAATGACATGCAGTCAGGCTTGGAGACAGACATGTAGGACAGTAGCCTGGGGGAGACCCAAACAGATTCCATACCTGAAGCTGCCACTGGTGTGGTGACTGTTTCAAAGAAGGAGACATCCTTTAACAGTAAGTCTGAAAGTGAGCCACAGCTGCTTGTAGGTACTGATGTTCCTTTGGACGTGGTGACTGCAAGGACAGAGGTGAATGGTAGTATCCAGACTGACAGTGAGGCACAGCTGTCCAAAGTTACTAGGCCTCCTATAGAAGGGGAGCTGGGGAGGGTCACAAAGATAGATCTCAGACAGGCTTAATTTATGGACCCTACTTTACAAAGCTTGAGGGAGGTGGCTAAGAAGGCACCTGAGGCTCAAGGAAGAGGGTTGTCTGTATACTGGGAAAGGTTTGCAGTATAGAGAATGGACTCCTGAAGGTGAGCTAGAAGGTGAGGTAATGCATCACTTGGTCATGCCTAGACCTTACCATCTGACACTTTTGGCCATAGCACATGACATCCCTTTTGCAGGTCATATGGGCATAAGGCATACCAAGACATGCATTATGCATTACTTTTATTGGACTGGGATTGCAAAAGTTGATGATGCTAACTACATGGTAAAGTTAGCAGGCAGGAGGAAGGGACATAAGTTGTATCATGTCAACATAATAAGATCTTATCATGATATGGAGGCTCTGGTGCTGACTGTTCACAGTGGATGGCAGAAGGAGTCTGACGGGGTGGTCTGCTGACTTATCTTCTCAGTGAAGCTCAGACTGACACTTCTGTGGGAGAGGTAGCAATATCTCAGTGGCTATCCCCTATTCAGGTTAATGACTTATGAGCAGTATTACATGATCAAAGGGAAACCTGGATGTACTGACTTGGTGCAGCATCATGTGGACACAGGACCCCAAAACCCTATCAAGGAGGCTACTTATAGAGTGCCTGAGAGAGTTAAACAGACTCTGAAGGATGAGATAAAGGAAATACTAGAACTAGGGGTAATCCAGTAGTTCCTGGGTTTCCCCGGTAGTGCTGGTACCAAAAAAGGATGGTAGTGTTAGATTTTGCATAGACTACAGGAAATTGAACAGTTATGCAGAGTCAGATGCATACCCCATGCCTAGAACAGACAAAGCCTTAGAACAGCTGGGATGAGCTAGATATCTTCCCACTATTGATCTTACCAAGAGATACTGGCAGGTACCCTTGACTCCCATTGCTAGATAGAGGTCAGCATTTGTAACTCCTTTTGGATTGTATGAATTTACAAGGATGCCCTTCAGAATGAAAATGCCCCAGTAACTTTCCAGAGACTGATAGATTGTATCTTAGTAGGGGCAGGAGATTATGCTCTAGCATACTTGGATGACATTGCTATTTATAGCCATTCCTATCTAGATCACCTTCAACGTGTTAGAAAGGTCTTGTGTAGATTAAAAATTGCAAGATTAACCATTAAACCCAGTGAGTGTCAGGTGGGTATGGCAGAGGTCACTTACTTAGGACACAGAGTGAGAAGTGGTAAGATTAGGCTAGAAACTGTGAAAGTGGAAGCTATTCAAGCGTAGCCAGTTTTTGTTACTAAAAGGTAAGTGAGAACATTTCTGGGGACATCAAGATACCACAGAAAATTTGTGCCCAATTACAGTACAATAGCTGCACCCCTTACTGACCCAACTAGGAATAATTAATTGGATAAGGTAGTGTGGTAGCAGGCTTTCCAAAAACTTAAAGAGATTTTGGGAGGATTCCCTTTGTTAGCCAGCCCAGATTATAGCAAATAATGTGCTGTGCAAGTAGATGCTTCAAATTATGGATGGGGACTGTACACAACCAAGTTTCCTCAGAAGGAGAAGAGCACCCAGTAGTATATCTTAGCTGTAGACTTCCACCTAAGGAAGAATGTTATACAGCTGTGCAGAAAGAATGTCTAGCCATAGCATGGGCATTGCAGAAGCTGCAACCCTATCTTTATGGAAGAAAATTCACAGAACTCACAGATCATAACTCTTTAACGTGGCTAAATAGATTCAGCAAGCAAAATGCCAAGTTACTGAGGTGGAGTCTAGGGTTGCAAGCATATGACATGACAATACAACACCACACTGGGATTAATAATTCCAATGCAGATGGATTGTCCAGGAGTGGAGTGGGTTGATATATTCCCAGCATACCCATTTTGTTCTCAAGCATCATTTTTCAAGGGTCACTTAAAAGTCATGCTTGAGCTATGTGGGCAGAAATGTGAAGGAATTTGACATTGTCATCTGTGCTAGCATGTCAGGCTAAAATTCTGTACGTAGTTTTAGATTAGCCTGTGTATTATATGCCAGCATGACTAGCTATGAAATTGTAATTAAGTTCTTACATGTTGATCAATACTTTGTTTGTACAGGATGTTTAAAAAGGTTGAACAGTGTTCCATTACATGTCTAACTTCACATGTTTGTGCAGGAGATTCTAAATGCAGGTTATGTCAGAGTCAGCTGATCTACAGATGATGTCATCAGAATGTGTTCAGATGCTCTGTGTGTTTACTGCCAGAGATTGAAGATAGGATAGAACTTTAATAAACAACTGTATGTTGATTTTCAAATAATTAAATGAAAATAAGAACTGGAACAGTTGAGACAATTAACCTAGTTTATAATAGAGACAGCTGAAGACTGTTGAGTTCAGTTCACAGTTGAGTTAAGTTCACAATACTGAGTAGTGGAATAGCTGATACCCAAAGCACTCACCAAGGACTGTAAGCCTGCCTTTGCTTTTTTGTAGTATTTAGTTTAGATCAGGACAGTGTTCTTCATTTAGATAGGAAATTATAGCTAATTAGTCAGAGGTCTTCTAAATGTTGGATTTCTATACTTCAGTATTAATTTCATTTTCCTGGTGATTGAATTCTGTTTGTTTATTGGAATTACTGTTATACATTTTTAATAATTTCACTCATTATTAAATCGTTTTATTATCTTACATTTTGGCTGGTCAATTAGTGTATTCTTTAGTGATTTGAGAGTGTGTATACCTGCTTTGACCTGTGTTGATAATTCCTGGGACACTCTGAAAGCCTGGCTGTTTTAGGTCATATACTACCCTTTTTTATGTCTAATTTCAATAATTGCACACCCCTTTGAAAATAATGTAGATGCTCTGATTGATGGTAGCCTGTTACCATATTATTTTGGGACATAGATGGAAATTGGTGTCAGGTTTTCTTACAAGTGATTGGATGTGTGAGATTTAATTTATTTAAGTGTGAGTGTATCAGAGGTCTTAAACTGGGGCACCTTGCTCTAAACTGTGTAATAAAGAGTTATATTTGGGGTGGACAGAAGCATACAGTCCAGTCCAAGGTTATAGAGCATATTCCTGTTGTGCTCTTAGGGGAAACTGAAATACTATTCCTGTTTAAAGTGATGGTCTCACACTGAAGTCAGTGGTGAGGATTGAAGTTCCTTAGCTACTGACCCAGGTTAGTAGGGGACATCTATTGGTGACAGTTCAGTGGGATATTAACCGGATGTCACAGCCCCCATAATATGACATATATGGAATGAATGAAAGCACTGTCACTGTAGTCAGTATCGTACAGGCTGCTGAGAGACAACCTGTGCCTGGCTTATAGAGCAGTTTGGGACCCAGCCCTAATGTAAATGCTGGACATCTGCAAATCAAATGTGACAAGAATAACTTGCTCCAGGGATCTCAGCCTTGCCAGTGACATAATCAGAACATGCTGGAGAGACAGATATATATCCCAGTGATTGATACTCTTCTGTAATAGGTTTAGTGCATGCGAAGCAGTGCACCTCAATGATTCTATTTAAGTGCAAATTTTATAACTGGATGGGTGATTATAAATTCACCCCAGGGGTGGCACCTATGTCCCTCATGCACAGGACCAGTTAGTGCTGATCACAAAATCACTCTGCTAATAATGAACATCTAACTATGCTCAATAAGAGTACTTGGATTTTTTCATGGCTAAGTCTTTAAAGGCCCTAGGGCCATTACCTAGTAACCTCCTAGGAACATATGAAGCTATGAACCTATGCAGGCCTCTCATCATCTTCTATCCTACATCCAGTGCTGATGTCATGCACTATAAGTAGTCTCACAGCCTTGTAAAAACAGACTTGTGCCATGGCACTTACATAAAGTACTGAGTTCTGTAGTCTGTATACTTAGATAGGTACAGGTTCTGTTCTCACTGCAGTCAACTGTGTGATGTAGTGTGTGTGTGTGTGTGTGTGTGTGTGTGTGTGTGTGTGTGTGTGTGTGTGTGTGTGTGTGTGTGTGTGTGTGTGTGTGTGTGTGTGTGTGTGTGTGTGTGTGTGTGTGTGTGTGTGTGTGTGTGTGTGTGTGTGCATGCATTATGTGTGTGTCTGGCCAGAAGATAAGAAGTGTGTATCCTACAGTTACTGCTCGAATCCCATGGATTGAGAGTTTTTTGATACTTACACATGCCTACACATCCATTTCATGCGGGTCTCCCAATATCTTCTCTTCAACATGCACTTCTGAAGTCATACACTATAAGTTGACCTGCAGTCGTGAAAAAGTCAGACTTGTGCCATAGTACTTGCATAAAGTACTGAGTTCTGTAGTCTGTATAATTAGGTAGGGGTTTATAGGTGGACTCATTGAATGTACTCAGTATGCAAGAATCAGCAAATGCTGTAAGTCAATGGCCATATATTTTAGTCTGAACTGTTGAGAAATAGATTCCAAACAGTAAAGGGCCAAGCACAGATCTCTGGGGTACACCAGTGGTGACAGCTCTACTGGTACAGGTTGATTCACCAGCTTTCACAGTATGTGTTCTCCCAGTGAGCCAACTGGATACCCATCTACTGATGTAAGGTTTAATCCCCAGCTGGAAGAGTTTCTCAATGATACCTGCATGGAGGATTGTGTTCGAATCCTAGGCCAGTTGAGGATAGCCAGTATGCACTGTCTTATCTTCAGCCAGGCTTATCACACAGAATTATTGGGCTGTGACAACATTATAGAATCATCTATCACATGATTCATCACATACACCTTGCTGACATGGTTGAATACACACTTCAGCACACCCTCCATACATATTATGGTCCTGTAGAAGGGTGTACATCAACATGTATCTACCTGAGTTGGGGGGATCAGCACGCATGAATGGACACATCCTGACTCTCCTCATCATGGATCTTTTCTAAATGGATACTAGTGATATCCTGGTTGTGTGCAACAGACCTGTGTAAGTTCTACATCATGTCTGTTACATCTGTTAGATGTCATCAAAGAGGTCATTGAGGGCATGCATGATGTGGCCATATACAACTATATCACGAAGTAGGTTGACCACTGTATCACATATGTGACATCTAAATATGTCAAAATGTGTGAAAGTGACCTATATCTCAGGTCCAGTGATCAGGTCTGTATATCAGGGCTGTCTGCTAGACCCTTACTTGTCCATTATTCAAGTGACAGACATCACAGATGACATATACATCCTGTGTCCAAGTACACAGTTAGGGATTAGATGTTTCAAATGTAATCAGAGGGGCCTTATGGCAGCCAAATGTTCATTGAGACAAGGTAAAAAACAAAAGGTAAGACAGCCAATTAGTGGAGATGACAAACTGCCAATGAAAAGTTGTTTGGAAACAACAGGAGTGCCAAACTATCACCAAAATCTATATCCAATCTTAGTAGATGGTAAACAGGTTACTGCTAAGAGAGAGAGCCACAACTTCTGATATAAACATTATGAGCCCTGCAGTGGTTAGAGATGAGAAGCACTTGCTTGGACAATCCACTTCAGTCAGAGTTTTTGGAGGGTCCCTATTCCAAATACCTTTGGCTAGGATTCATCTTGATTGGGAGGGTGGAAGAGGAAGCAAGCAGGTAGGTGTGTTTGAGGATATTCTTGCAGATATCCTGATACGGAATGACTTTGATCATGCAGTTCCGTGTCTGCATGCAATGACATGCAGTCAGGCTTGGAGACAGGCATGTAGGTCCAGTAGCCTGGGGAAGACCCAAACAGATTCCATACCTGAAGCTGCCACTGGTGTGGTGACTGTTTCAAAGAAGGAGACATCCTTTAACAGTAAGTCTGAAAGTGAGCCACAGCTGCTTGTAGGTACTGATGTTCCTTTGGACGTGGTGACTGCAAGGACAGAGGTGAATGGTAGTATCCAGACTGACAGTGAGGCACAGCTGTCCAAAGTTACTAGGCCTCCTATAGAAGGGGAGCTGGGGAGGATCACAAAGATAGATCTCAGACAGGCTTAATTTATGGACCCTACTTTACAAAGCTTGAGGGAGGTGGCTAAGAAGGCACCTGAGGCTCAAGGAAGAGGGTTGTCTGTATACTGGGAAAGGTTTGCAGTATAGAGAATGGACTCCTGAAGGTGAGCTAGAAGGTGAGGTAATGCATCACTTGGTCATGCCTAGACCTTACCATCTGACACTTTTGGCCATAGCACATGACATCCCTTTTGCAGGTCATATGGGCATAAGGCATACCAAGACATGCATTATGCATTACTTTTATTGGACTGGGATTGCAAAAGTTGATGATGCTAACTACATGGTAAAGTTAGCAGGCAGGAGGAAGGGACATAAGTTGTATCATGTCAACATAATAAGATCTTATCATGATAGGAAGGCTCTGGTGCTGACTGTTCACAGTGGATGGCAGAAAGAGTCTAACGGGGTGGTCTGCTGATCTTTTCAGTGAAGCTCAGACTGACACTTCTGTGGGAGAGGTAGCAATATCTCAGTGGCTATCCCCTATTCAGGTTAATGACTTATGAGCAGTATTACATGATCAAAGGGAAACCTGGATGTACTGACTTGGTGCAGCATCATGTGGACACAGGACCCCACAAACCTATCAAGGAGGCTACTTATAGAGCACCTGAGAGAGTTAAACAGACTCTGAAGGATGAGATAAAGGAAATACTAGAACTAGGGGTAATTCAGGAATCCAGTAGTCCCTGGGTTTCCCCGGTAGTGCTGGTACCAAAGAAGGATGGTAGTGTTAGATTCTGCATAGACTACAGGAAATTGAACAGTTATGCAGAGTCAGATGCATACCCCATGCCTAGAACAGACAAAGCTTTAGAACAGCTGGGATGAGCTAGATATCTTCCCACTATTGATCTTACCAAGAGATACTGGCAGGTACCCTTGACTCCCATTGCTAGATAGAGGTCAGCATTTGTAACTCCTTTTGGATTGTATGAATTTACAAGGATGCCCTTCAGAATGAAAATGCCCCAGTAACTTTCCAGATACTGATAGATTGTATCTTAGTAGGGGCAGGAGATTATACTCTAGCATACTTGGATGACATTGCTATTTATAGCCATTCCTATCTAGATCACCTTCAACATGTTAGAAAGGTCTTGTGTAGATTAAAATTGCAAGATTAACCATTAAACCCAGTGAGTGTCAGGTGGGTATGGCAGAGGTCACTTACTTAGGACACAGAGTGAGAAGTGGTAAGATTAGGCTAGAAACTGTGAAAGTGGAAGCTATTCAAGCGTAGCCAGTTTTTGTTACTAAAAAGTAAGTGAGAACATTTCTGGGGACATCAAGATACCACAGAAAAATTGTGCCCAATTACAGTACAATAGCTGCACCCCTTACTGACCCAACTAGGAATAATTAATTGGATAAGGTAGTGTGGTAGCAGGCTTTCCAAAAACTTAAAGAGATTTTGGGAGGATTCCCTTTGTTAGCCAGCCCAGATTCTAGCAAATAATGTGCTGTGCAAGTAGATGCTTCAAATTATGGATGGGGACTGTACACAACCAAGTTTCCTCAGAAGGAGAAGAGCACCCAGTAGTATATCTTAGCTGTAGACTTCCACCTAGGGAAGAATGTTATACAGCTGTGCAGAAAGAATGTCTAGCCATAGCATGGGCATTGCAGAAGCTGCAACCCTATCTTCATGGAAGAAAATTCACAGAACTCACAGATCATAACTCTTTAACGTGGCTAAATAGATTCAGCAAGCAAAATGCCAAGTTACTGAGGTGGAGTCTAGGGTTGCAAGCATATGACATGACAATACAACACCACACTGGGATTAATAATTCCAATGCAGATGGATTGTCCAGGAGTGGAATGGGTTGATATATTCCCAGCATACCCATTTTGTTCTCAAGCATCATTTTTCAAGGGTCACTTAAAAGTCATGCTTGAGCTATGTGGGCAGAAATGTGAAGGAATTCGACATTGTCATCTGTGCTAGCATGTCAGGCTAAAGTTCTGTACGTAGTTTTAGATTAGCCTGTGTATTATATGCCAGCATGACTAGCTATGATATTGTAATTAAGTTCTTACATGTTGATCAATACTTTGTTTGTACAGGATGTTTAAAAAGGTTGAACAGTGTTCCATTACATGTCTAACTTCACATGTTTGTGCAGGAGATTCTAAATGCAGGTTATGTCAGAGTCAGCTGATCTACAGATGATGTCATCAGAATGTGTTCAGATGCTCTGTGTGTTTACTGCCAGAGACTGAAGATAGGATAGAACTTTAATAAACAACTGTATGTTGATTTTCAAATAATTAAATGAAAATAAGAACTGGAACAGTTGAGACAATTAACCTAGTTTATAATAGAGACAGCTGAAGACTGTTGAGTTCAGTTCACAGTTGAGTTAAGTTCACAATACTGAGTAGTGGAATAGTTGATACCCAAAGCACTCACCAAGGACCGTAAGTCTGCCTTTGCTTTTTTGTAGTATTTAGTTTAGATCAGGGTAGTGTTCTTCATTTAGATAGGAAATTATAGCTAATTAGTCAGAGGTCTTCTAAATGTTGGATTTCTATATTTCAGTATTAATTTCATTTTCCTGGTGATTGAATTCTGTTTGTTTATTGGAATTACTGTTATATATTTTTAATAATTTCACTCATTATTAAATCGTTTTATTATCTTACAGTTTGGCTGGTCAATTAGTGTATTCTTTAGTGATTTGAGAGTGTGTATACCTGCTTTGTCCTGGGACACTCTGAAAGCCTGGCTGTTTTAGGTCATATACTACCCTTTTTTATGTCTAATTTTCAATAACTGCACACCCCTTTGAAAAGAATGTAGATGCTCTGATTGATGGTAGCCTGTTACCATATTATTTTTGGACATAGATGGAAATTGGTGTCAGGTTTTCTTACAAGTGATTGGATGTGTGAGATTTAATTTATTTAAGTGTGAGTGTATCAGAGGTCTTAAACTGGGGCACCTTGCTCTGAACTGTGTAATCAAGAGTTATATTTGGGGTGGACAGAAGCAT
This sequence comes from Protopterus annectens, assembly GCF_019279795.1. NCBI lineage: Eukaryota > Metazoa > Chordata > Ceratodontiformes > Protopteridae > Protopterus > Protopterus annectens. Next base: position 1,690,307,838 of record NC_056731.1, on the reverse strand, counting down.
ACAGTCCAGTCCAATGTTATAGAGCATATTCCTGTTGTGCTCTTAGGGGAAACTGAAATACTATTCCTGTTTAAAGTGATGGTCTCACACTGAAGTCAGTGGTGAGGATTGAAGTTCCTTAGCTACTGACCCAGGTTAGTAGGTGACATCTATTGGTGACAGTTCGGTGGGATATTAACCGGATGTCACAGCCCCCATAATATGACATATATGGAATGAATGAAAGTACTGTCACTGTAGTCAGTATCGTACAGGCTGCTGAGAGACAACCTGTGCCTGGCTTATAGAGCAGTTTGGGACCCAGCCCTAATGTAAATGCTGGACATCTGCAAATCAAATGTGACAAGAATAACTTGCTCCAGGGATCTCAACCTCGCCAGTGACATAATCAGAACATGCTGGAGAGACAGATATATATCCCAGTGATTGATACTCTTCTGTAATAGGTTTAGTGCATGCGAAGCAGTGCACCTCAATGATTCTATTTAAGTGCAAATTTTATAACTGGATGGGTGATTATAAATTCACCCCAGGGGTGGCACCTATGTCCCTCATGCACAGGACCAGTTAGTGCTGATCACAAAATCACTCTGCTAATAATGAACATCTAACTATGCTCAATAAGAGTACTTGGATGTTTTCATGGCTAAGTCTTTAAAGGCCCTAGGGCCATTACCTAGTAACTTCCTAGGAACATATGAAGCTATGAACCTATGCAGGCCTCTCATCATCTTCTATCCTACATCCAGTGCTGATGTCATGCACTATAAGTAGTCCCACAGCCTTGTAAAAAAACAGACTTGTGCCATGCTGCTTGCATAAAGTACTGAGTTCTGTAGTCTGTGTACTTAAATAGGTAGGGTTCTGTTCTCACTGCAGTCAACTGTGTGTGCATGTGTGTGTGTGTGTGTGTGTGTGTGTGTGTGTGTGTGTGTGTGTGTGTGTGTGTGTGTGTGTGTGTGTGTGTGTGTGTGTGTGTGTGTGTGTGTGTGTGTGTGTGTGTGTGTGTGTGTGTGTGTGTGCATGCACGTATGTGTGTGTCTGGCCAGAAGATAAGAAGTGTGTATCCTACAGTTACTGCTCGAATCCCATGGATTGAGAGTTTTTTGATACTTACACATGCCTACACATCCATTTCATGTGGGTCTCCCAACATCTTCTCTTCAACATGCACTTCTGAAGTCATACACTATAAGTTGACCTGCAGTCATGAAAAAGTCAGACTTGTGCCATAGTACTTGCATAAAGTACTGAGTTCTGTAGTCTGTATAATTAGGTAGGGGTTTATAGGTGGACTCATTGAATGTACTCAGTATGCAAGAATCAGCAAATGCTGTAAGTCAATGGCCATATATTTTAGTCTGAACTGTTGAGAAATAGATTCCAAACAGTAAAGGGCCAAGCACAGATCTCTGGGGTACACCAGTGGTGACAGCTCTACTGGTACAGGTTGATTCACCAGCTTTCACAGTATGTGTTCTCCCAGTGAGCCAACTGGATACCCATCTACTGATGTAAGGTTTAATCCCCAGCTGGAAGAGTTTCTCAATGATACCTGCACGGAGGATTGTGTTTGAATCCTAGGCCAGTTGAGGATAGCCAGTATGCAATGTCTTATCTTCAGCCAGGCTTATCACACAGAATTATTGGGCTGTGACAAAATTATAGAATCATCTATTACATGATTCATCACATATACCTTGCTGACATGGTTGAATACACACTTCAACACACCCTCCATACATATTATGGTCCTGTAGAAGGGTGTACATCAACATGTATCTACCTGAGTTGGGGGGATCAGCACGCATGAATGGACACATCCTGACTCTCCTCATCATGGATCTTTTCTAAATGGATACTAGTGGTATCCTGGTTGTGTGCAACAGACCTGTGTAAGTTCTACATCATGTCTGTTACATCTGTTAGATGTCATCAAAGAGGTCGTTGAGGGCTTGCATGATGTGGCCATATACAACTATATCACGAAGTAGGTTGACCACTGTATCACATATGTGACATCTAAATATGTCAAAATGTGTGAAAGTGACCTATATCTCAGGTCCAGTGATCAGGTCTGTATATCAGGGCTGTCTGCTAGACCCTTACTTGTCCATTATTCAAGTGACAGACATCACAGATAACATATACATCCTGTGTCCAAACAGCTATCTGTAGGACTACAGATTTTAGGCAATTATTGACTCCAGCTGTGATATTAGTATAATACAGGCAGTAGCAACACACAACAAAGGTTGCTGTCACAGCCATGACAACACCTGCAATGACAAGAAAACACATGGGGATTTGTTACGTCAGGAAATCAAACACACAACCCAAGTATAATGTAGGCATTGCACCCTATAATCAGACCAATAGGTATGTGACTGTATCCTGGGTATATGGCAAGTGAAGTGTCCACCAGCATGTGGTCACAGTGCTGACTATTCCCTTGCATGTAACACAGCCCCTGATTATGTGAAGGACATCCATTTCAAAGGCCACAATATCTCCATAATTCCCAGCCTTCATTACACCAATAACTGAGTACAATGCACCCTTCTTCATGTACCTCACTACATATCTTCCAGTGATGTATAACAGAGGTGTACCACCTTTGTAACAGTGAGCAGTCACACGTCTTATTGGCCATACCTAAGTATTCTTTTTATGGCATAAACATTACTGTCTGATGATGTGGAACCCCCATCAAGTTGTTAAACCAGATGCATGTGTGTTCCTTTGATAAAAGCAGTGCATATGTAACTGTTTGACAAAATTGATGGGTGGATAACATTCATGACAGTGTAGATTGTGCCATATATATATATATATATATATATATATATATATATATATATATATATATATATATATATATATATATATATATATATATATACCATGCACACCAGTCAACTAGCCTGTATTGATCATAATAAACAAGGTACCAAAATGAGACCAATAACCAAATCCAAGGTTCCAAGGTACCAATTGACCAGAAGCCAGCTGGAAGCTTTTTAAAACCAATTTAATATGTGCACAAAACACAAAGTGAACACATAAATGCAGACACTTAAAATGCACTGTTTTCATTTCAAACACTTCATCAGATGTGGTTCTAAGGTAAGTTGACAGGTTAAATATCTTGCTAGTGAACAGATTGACCAATGTATTGATCATAATGTTGTATACAGATATAACAGTGTGCCTCCTAACACCTCCAGCAGATGTTACAGTACCAGGACAGTGTGCTTGATTACCCTCATAGAGTGTGGGCATGTCATAATAGTTGTAGAAGTGTGTTTGTGCAGAACCATCTCTGATCACACAGAATCAAACATCTTATGTCAGAGACATGGAATTACTGGTGGTATTATTCTGATACTGTCCATGATTGTGCTTGCTTCTTTTACTGTTGTCCATGAGCCTTTACCTGTGTACAATTTGTTGGAGACTTCTACTGAGATTACACTCATATTAAGGCAAATTAGTTTGCACAACTTCACAATATGCACCCTACCCCACTTATATACAACATCAGTGGAAGATGTCCTCTGCATTGTTCATGTGAGGATACCTATCTCACACAGACATCTTCCTCGTTGTTATGTCACCTTGTGTGATAGTCACATACTACACATTTTCACTGTGCAGTCCCTACTGTACCATACTGATATGTGACTGGTGTTGCTGCTACAACTGTCTTTCATTGACATGCCCTCATCTGCTGTACATTAGGTTGTTTCAGCTGTCCTGTTTCCTTGTGCTCATTCTTACAATTCATCTGTGTGTTCCTATTCAATACAGACACTTCCCCTGAGTGTTTATTTTACATAGCAGTCCATGTACTCTTACAGATCATTTACACAACATCAATACAGAATGCCAGGAATGGGATTTGATAATACTCTGCACTGAATACACTGTCCTGTACTGTGTTTGGAACATATAAATAACTATCATACCTCTCTACTGTCCATATTTTTAGAGAATGTCCAGATTTTTGCCTTATATATCTTTCGGTGTGTTCCATATCAAATTTGTGGTTTTCTGCTATATCACTGGGATGATCTCAGGACTGATGTGACTCAATAATTGCATGCGTTTGAGTTTCAGACTTAATATCCTTCAGAAAATGTATCTTAAAAAAAACCCTTGTTACTCTAGTGCATTTCTAAAGAGCAAATATGTCCCTATTTCTGGGTCATTGTCCCCTCCATTATGTCGGGCTTTGTTCAGATATCCTGTACTAAGAGATTGAGAGTTAGGAAAACTATTTTCTGTTAAGCCCTGGTGATCATTGTGGCATTCCACACAAAACCAAGGACCTTTCTTGCTCTGAAATAAACAGGATTGCTTTGTGTGTTGGCTCACATGGTTTCCTGGCCAGCAGCACTAATGTCAGCCATGAAACCACGCTTATTCACATTTAAATGCAGTGCACAGCATGAATATGTAATGAGTGCTGTTACTCATCACACATAAGTGCATACACATGTAAACCCCATGTAAGCTTCATGTGAATTCTACATGGAGTTTTCTGAATCTCAGGGACTCTTTATTTATATTGTTTACTTTAGATCCTTGGTTGCCTCATTTCCAAAATTTTCCTATGAGGCAGAATTCTTCTCTTCAGACAAACAACTTCGGTGTGTAACTAGAAATTCTGAACAGTAAAACAGAAAATGTTATCTGTCTAGCATCCATGGATCCAAACATAATGTACAGCATGTACAAACAACATATTGTAGTATATCACAATATATCACCAGTGGCACAAGTGTACTGATCACTACATCTTCACAGGATTCCATTTTCACACAAAGTGATGCCTGGGTTGATTTCTATCTAAGCTCTAGGATGCATGCATCATGCCTTATGGATCAAAGTTGCAAAATACTTAACTGAAGCAAGAGTCAATTTACGGGTTGATAATTTTATAGTAAATATAATTTTCCCCTCAACCCCACAGATGAATGCAGTATGACTGGTTTGTGTGAGTGCTACACTGGGTCTGATTCAATAACACCTACACTAAGTGTACTCGAAGTGTACATGATCTTTATTCAGGAACATATCTACCATATTTTTGTGCTTTCTATCACTCTGAAAGATTATAATGAGTCTTGTAATGTCATTAAGAATGCTAGCATTTTAATCCCTACCAGAGATTCTCTCAGTACTCAATTAATTGCCACACACACACACACACACACACACACACACACACACACACACGCACACACACACACACACACACACACACACACACACACACACACACACACACACACACACACACACACACACACACACACATTTTCTCAGCCTGATAAATATGCTTGGTGCAAGTATAGGACAAAATGAACAAAAAATTTGTTCACTGCCTGTATCTCATCAAATGCCTGTGCCTCTCTATTAACCACATCGTGTAATTTCTCTCTTCCCCCAATTGTTTCCACAAAACTGTACTCAAATCTCCTTTGCAATTCTCACACCACCTCATTTTATTTACCATTCATACTTCTTCCCTGCTTAAGAATCTATGCATTTCTATCCCTCTTACACTTTGTAATACTATTCAACTTGTTTTATCCTTATTGTAAATGTTGCATAATATAACTGTGTGTGCTACTTCAATCCTACTTTGCTGTTAACAATTGTATTATTGGCATGTAATCACCTCACAATCATGTTGTTTTATGCTAAAAATGTACATCTCTCTTCTGCTTGCTGTACTGAGATTGAAACTGATAATTCATTATAAGCATTCTACCCTTTTCAACAAATGTAACATAAAAATAAAAATAATGGTAGATGAATACATAAATAAATAAATAAATAAAATGTGCTATTGCTCATGTCTATGCCCATTAGTTTTTAGTCTCTTATTTTTTAATAATCTTTCATTTGTTCTCTTCCCACATATATTTAGCTTCCACAACATGAACAATAAGACTAATAAAGAGGTGAAGGAATTTATATGGGAAGAGTAAAAGACAAGAGAAAACTGTGATAAGTTAATTTTTTCTATTGGATATGGCAGTTTATGACTAGCTGACTTGAAGGGATAGTTTAAAGCTAAACAAGTAGGATCTTTTTATATTGCAAAAACTGGAATACTGTATATATGAAAGTGGAGAAGTGATGATGATTTTGGAACAAGGTGGGAGTATGCTGGGGTGAAGAAAGAGATTAGAGTTTTCAAGGAAGCCTTTAAGTTGAATATAAATAATTTTAGAATATTATATTTCTAAAGTTGTGGTCAAAATTATAAAGGCAAAACCAGAGGAGAAAGGTGATTTTGCCAATAGGAATATATACAACTAAGGATCTTCTTCTTCTTTCGGCTTTTCCCATTTAGGGGTCGCCACAGAGGATCACCTGTCTGCTCATGACTGGCAGTGGAGTTTTACAGTGTCGAGTGAGTTGCCAGCCCAGTGCCCAACCTTCCACAGAAGGCGCACACACACACACACACACACACACACACACACACACACACACACACACACACACACACACACACACACACACACACACACACACACACTCACACCTAGGGCCAATTTAGCGTGTCCAATCCACCTACTGCATGTCTTTGGGATGTGGGAGGAAACCGGAGCACCCGGAGAAAACCCACGCGACCACAGGGAGGACATGCAGACTCCGCACAGAAGGCACCCCAGCCGAGGATCGAACCGGAGAACCTTTTGCTGTGAGGAATATATACAACTAAGGATAAAAAAAAAAAAAACAGATAAGAGATGACAGGAAGTAACTAAAAAAAACTAATAAAGGAATGACATTTCTATAAGCAAATTTGTTGGAAGGGAACAATGATAGTGTGAAAAGGAGCCAAACAGGTGTTTAGATTTAGGTGATTAACCAGGTTTGGTAATATTTTTAGTAGAACTAATTATATATTATGCTATTAAGGGAGAGATAATTACTAAGGTGTAGAAAATATTACATGATAAGAATCAGTCAGAGGATATTAAAAAAGACTAAGGGAAGTTCAGAGCAATAGGTTACAAAAGTACAATGGGAGGAAATTTGTAAGGCCTTTAAGTATCTAATGAAGTCAAAAAGATTTAGGATATTTACATGCAGATTTTAATATAGATACTTCTGTACTTCAAGTAGACATGAGAGCATTTTCTGTCAAGCAGAGAGCATATGATGGAAACATAAAGGAAATGGATGATGAAACTGGGAACACATTTTTGGAATGTGGGGATTAACAGAGTTTAAGGACTGTCTGTGACATACCAAAATGCTGCCAGCCCAGCAAGCTGGAATTTTGTAAATAATTATATGTCACTTGAAAATATTAATATGATTTATATAGAAATGTGACGCTGCCATCCAAGCTATCTGGAATTTTGTAAATAATCATATGTCATTTGTGAATATTAATATGATCCATAGGCTTGTCTTACAAATGTAAAATAACTATATGTTATGTGGATATTAAACTACTAGTGCAGAAGTGTGTGTTGAACTGCATGTTATGTACTGAGCTTCAAGAATGTAACTACAATGTACCCTACTGGAAGAGAACAGAAAAGTATATACATGATATTAATAACAGAAGTTGGAACATACAGAGCTAACTTGCAAACCTTCAGGAAAATAAGTTAAAAATGTTTAACGATGTTAAAAAAGTTTCAGTGCAGCAAACCGACACAATGTCTAAAGCTAGAAGTTTTCCTATTGTCTAGAAACAGAAATAATTACTAGGTTCCAAATGTAAAAGTGTTAATTTTCTTATGACTTCAAGTTCTAGGCAGACTTCTGAGAGATAAGTATTTTTCAAAGAGAAATGGTAAATTCTGTTGGTATCTGCTTAGCTTGGGAATTGGAGGCAGGTGACAAATAGTGATGTCATCCAGCTGACCCATCAGCAATGTGTATTATTATTTTAAGAACTATTTCTCAGAGAAAGTCTGGGCATTTTGTATCTTGTCTTTGGACCTGAAAACATCCATTCAGCACTTCTCATCTGTATTTGCCTTGCTCTGTAAGTAAAATTTAGATATAATATTTCTTTTAGGGATAGTTAGGAATATAGTAAAGATCAGTTTAGATGTTTTCTGCATTTATATGAGACTGTCGTTTTAAAATATTTCCTGTGATTCTGAACTCTACAGGCATCGTGTTGCATTATTGAGTATTGTCTTGTTGTTTTATTATTTATTATTAAATATAGTTAAACCTTTTAATTGTGGCTGGTTTGTTTAGAGATATTTAAGCTCATAGAGTATTTGCATATGTATATGGTGACACTGTACAGGCCACTCTTAAATAGCCTTGTAAATCTTGGTCACACTTACCATTTGGATAATAGTAACATTACAGAGTAGAATTGGTCACCCCTTGGGAAGGGCCTTAAAATAGCTGATAAGGGGTTATGGTGGCAGTGCTAAATACCTTATGGTCTAGGCAAAAAGAGGCATAGCTAATAAACCTGTGATAGCCTTTACCAGGTGTGTGTGTGTTTGTGTATAAATAAAATCTCAAAGTGTGTGTGTGTGTGTGTGTGTGTGTGTGTGTGTGTGTGTGTGTGTGTGTGTGTGTGTGTGTGTGTGTGTGTGACAGCTACTTGAGCAGGGACACAAAGCACTGGTTGGACAGAGACAATGCTGGGAGGACTTGGCTTGGAACCCTGGCTAAGGACTCACCTCTGTAGCTGTGCCAGTGGGGAGTCTTATTGAGGACCTGCACCACACTGCATGGAACACATAGCCCCTCAGAACACACACCAGCACTGCCTTCACATAAAAACACAAACTACACACTCACCTTCATGGAGGCTCTCAAAAAAATCTACTCAAGCAGCAGAGACATCCAAGGCAGAAATGCACTTAACCACCACAAAACAACACTAATCACGAGACACATAACTCTACTAAACAGTGTGCCACTCAACCAAAGCCCCTATGGCAAAACAGCATGCCCAACACACTAGTAATAGGTGACTCAATAGTGAGGCACACTGATGTCCCACTCACTAGGTTGAGTAAGGAGAAAGTAACAGTCACCTGCCTGTCAGGTGCCAGGATCCATCACATAAAGCATGCACTTAGGTCCCTCAACAACAGGTACAAATATGACTCTGTCGTTGTACATGTGGGTATGAATGATCTGAATTGTACCTCCCTGGACTACATGAAAAGAGACATGGAGTAGCTCTCGGATTATGTAGCTCAGGCATGTATGACCCTAGCCCTGAGCAGCATCCTACCATCAGAAAGGCTCATCCAGACTCTGCTACACTTTGCTGTGAAGGAAAGGTTAGTTTGCTGTTATTTTTTGTATTTCTGTATTGCCTTTCTATATTTTGAATACTGTAGTTTGTTTTCTTTACCTTGTGTTTTGCTTGCATTCTGTTTTAACAGCATATTAAAACTTCAAAAGAGACCACAGCTCTCTCTCTTCTGAGTCAGGAATTTTTTTCCTCCTCCCTCCCACCCATTTAAGTTGTCTTGTTAAATACCACTGTCTTTCTAGTTGCCCGCCTCTTATGTTAATCTGACCATATAGCTCATTTCTCTCTACTTTCACTGACTTATGTGAGTAATCACAAAACCATCACTTTTGAAATCCCACCCCTTCAATTATTTAAATTTATTGGCCATCCTACAGTATTTCATAGTACCAAAATACAAAAGTAACCACCTTTCAGTCCATCTTGCTGTTTTAGAAATAGTAACTCTCCACTAAACCTTAACTTTTTAAACAGGTAAAACTCAAGTTACCTACTTTCATATCTAACTTTTCTAGTGCACACTGCAGAGTGCATTCTTTTCAATCTTACCTTTAAGCATCCCTGTTACTAGCACTTTCTCTAATACCTAAAAGATCATCTCTACTTGACTCCAAGTAGACTTTTCTCTATCTGTTAAACCTAGCACTTGCTCCTACAGTACTTATTACCTTGATACGGCACTCTTATAGATAGCACCCCAAAAGGCAAACCCCATTTCTCGGTCACCCACGTCCCCGGAATCTCTTTTAAAGTTTTTTGTCTAGTCCTTCTAGCATGTCGAGGGATCAGTTGCTAGTGTCCTCTCCTGCTCAGCTGGTGAACCTGGGAATATTGAGGCAATGTTACAATTGCCTCATGTACACAGACAACCCTCTCCTCCTCCCACAAAACACAAATACATGCGAGAGATGCAACTATACGGCCAAACTGGAGGCTGAGCTCTCTCAACATAGGACTGGCAAGACCAGTCAGGAGGAGACACACTATAGACCCAGTCTCACATAGTACCATCACAACCTCAAATCATACACATAAACACAGAAAGACATACTCGGCGGCTCTGATCAAAAATCTACCAAAACAGCAGAGGCCACCAAAGCAGACACCCAAACAACCACCACCTCAGAACACAACACCTGCAACACATAGACCTCACAGTCAGAGTGTCAAACAGTCACAGCCCTTAAGGCCAAACACAATGCCAGACACACTAGTCATTGGTGACTCCATAGTCAGACACACTGACGTCCCGCTCACCAGACTGAGTAAGGAGAAGGTCACAGTAAGCTGCCAGGTCTCTCAACAGCAGGTACAAATATGACTCAGTCATTGTCCACGCTGGTGTAAACGACCTGAGACGTACCTCCTTGGACTACATGAAAAGAGACATTGAGGAGCTCTCTGATTATGTAGCCCAGGCAGGTATGACCCTGACCTTGAGCAGTATCCTACCTTCACCAAGAATGATGCCACAATACAGAGATAAGATGATCAGCTTTAACAATTGGCTTAAACTCTGGTGTCATTCAAAGGGGATCCAATGTCTGCCTGGGATGACATGCTGGACAAGCCACGCTGCTTCAAGGGACGGCTTGCACCTGTCACCCTGGGATTCGGATATTGGCAAAGGCTCTTGCCACCCCATAGTGCCTTTTTAGGCAAGGCTCAAATTCTAAACCTACCACCCTAGAACACAAAAAGGAAAAAAAACTAAGGGGAATGCTGCTCAATGCCAGAAGTCTAAATCTCAAAATGCACTCGAGGCCCTTCTCAGTATGGAGAACATCGATGTCTGTGCAGTGACAGAAACCTGGTTCAAGGCTCCTGAGAGCACCCCAGCACTATCAGGTTTTACCTCTTATCATGCGTTCCGCCCCAAAATCCAGACAATACCAAGAAAGGAGGGTATCCATATTCATCAAGGACACCCACACCTCAAGACTGGTGGCAACGCACGATGCATCGGAGACCATCCAGGTGCAATTAACCATAGGCAAGACTGCTCTGCAAATTGTAGCATGTTACAGGCCACCCTCACAAACTCAGGAACCTCACATGGCCTTCCTGAAAACACTAGAGGGATAAATGTATCACCAAACACCATCATACTAGGTGACTTCAATTACCCTAATATAGACTGGGAACACTACTCAAGCCCAAACACCCTAGCCCAAAAGTTCCTGGAATTCATAAACTCAAATGCCATGGAACAACTAGTCACCATCCCCACAAGAGGAGAAAACATACTTGATCTCATCATCACGAACATGGGAGCACAATGTTCAACACCGAAGTATACCCTCACTGGTGAGATCACATCACAAACTAATCTCGTTGGAAGTCCTGATCCCACCCCCACCTGACATAAAAAGACCACAGTAAAGAACTTCGAAAGCCGACTTCACACTTCTAAAGACTAGTGTGGTCTCCTTTAAGGCCCCGAGCGGAAAACAGTACTCAAGCCGCTGAATCACTTACAAATGCCTTCTACCAGCACCTGCAGGACTGCATGGATAAGGCAATCCCAAGCAAAACAAAGACTCTTTGTACCAAAGGCAAGCGTCCAGTCTGGTGGACCCCAGCCATAAACAAACTCTACAACAAAAGGAGGAAGCTACTACAAGATAGAGCAAAATCCTTAAAAGGTAAGACACCCTTGATCACTATAAGTAAAAACTAAGAGCTCTCATAAAATCATCCAAAGCAAATTTTGAGAGAAAAATAGCTAAAGACTCAAAAGACAATCATAAGGCCTTCTTTAGCTATGTTAGAAACCTGGGAGGAAACTCCCAGATATGCTCAGAACTAGTTCAAAATGATGTGAAGATTACTGATCCTACAGACATTGCCAACATACTGGCTGACAGGTTCAGTGCAAACTTCTCCCCTCCCCAAAGGAGAGATATCTATACCAGCGATTGCAGCCCCCAAACATCTCCAACGCCCAAGTGAGAACTGCTCTCTCCAAAGCAAAACACAGCATCCATGGGACCTGATGGTGTCCCTGGCTGTGTGCTCCATGAACTCAACGAGGAATTAAACCCACAGCTAGGACAGCTGTTTAATCATAGTCTTACCTCTGGATACGTACCCAGGAGTGGCGCACTGCAACTGTGGTCCCACTTCACAAAGGCGGTGCCTCCACCGACCCTGGAAATTACCGGCCCATTAGCTTGACAAGCCTTATCTGCAAAGCTATGGAGAGGATCATAATGGACCTCATAAATAAAGACATAGGGAATTTGCAGACTTTGGATCCATCCCAGTTTGGCTTTGTCAAAGGCAGATCATGCCTTCTAAACTTGGTTGACTTTTTGAAACAGTCACCAAAGCCATTGATGAGGAAAGGCAGTCCATACAGCCTACCTCGATCTGGCGAAGGCCTTGATACAATACCCCACTCGGGTATCATTGAAAAACTCATCAGCTTAATTGTTAACCCATACATCACAAGATGGGTTGCAAACTGGCTGAGTGACAGAACCCACAGGGTCAGAGTTGCTGGCGCCATGTCAGACTCAAAGCCTGTCACAAGTGGTGTACCACAGGGCTCAGTCCTGGGCCCACTCTTGTTTGGCATCTACTTTTCGAGTACAAGCAAACACAGGAGGGTTATGGCTGACAAAGTTTGCAGATGACTGCAAACTGGGCCATAGTAGAAAACACATCTGACACAGATATCCTTCAGAAGGGTCTCACAGAAACGGATATCTGGTGCCAGAGCCATGGCCTAAAGTTAAATGCCAAAAAATGCATAGTCATACCCTTCGGGAAAAACAAGGTTACCCCTAGCTACCAAATAGGTGGCAATCCACTGAGCACAGAAGAAGTTATCAGGGACCTGGGGACCCAGGTTGATAGTAGTCTGTCTTTCGACACCCATGTAGCTAAAGTAGTTAGGAAGACTTTCTACATTGCCCACCTTATCATGAAGGGATTCTCATCTAGATCAAGGGAGGTCATAGTCTCCCTATACTCATCACTCATCAGACCAATGATTGAGTACAATGCCCCATTCGGAATGTATCTGACCCGACACTTGCAGCAGCTGGAGAGGCCACAAAAGTTCCTCACCAAAAGGATAAAGGGTCTCAAACATCTGTCCTATGCTGCCCGACTGAAAGAACTCCAGCTCTATTCAGTCGCTTACCGCTTGCTCAGAGGTGACCTTTGCCTAACATACAAGGCCATGTCAAACCCAGATTTGATGAATATGCTTCACCTCAAAAAATCTAGATCCGTCAGAAACACAAGGGCAGGAGACTTAAACCTCAACGTGGCTATTAATAGGACGTGCTGGAGGGATAGATTCATCACCCAAAGACTCCCTATGCTGTGGAATAAAATCCCGGTATATGTGAGGCAGAGCACCTCGCTGGCCTTGTTCAAGAGAAATCTTGACCAATGGATGGGAGATCGCAGCTATACCCCACGGATTACCTCAATGTCACTGCTCGACAGAGGCACAGCAAATTAATGGGTATAGTTCCCCATACTAAAGGGGTGGCGTAAGCCACAAAACTATGGGCTAGGCTTGTAAATGCCCTCGGGCAGATAGCCTAGTATGAACCTATGAACCTATGAACCTATCAGCCAGAATGATACCACAATACAAGCAGAAAATGATTGATTTCAACAATTGGCTAAGTTTCTGGTGTCATTCTAAGGGGATCCAGTATCCGTCTGCCTGGGATGACATGATTGACAGACCTCAATGCTTTGCCAGAGATGGCCTGCATCTCTCACCACTGGGCTTCCAGATACTGGCCATGGCTCTTGCCAACCCTATCGTGCCTTTTTTAGGCAGTATTCCACAGACCAAATTACAACTGTAACAGCTACAAACAAATGCAATCTGAAGGTCATGCTGCTCAACGCTAGAAGTCTAAATCTCAAAATGCACTTGCTCAAAGCACACCTTAATATGGAGAACATCGACATTTGTGCTGTAACAGAGACCTGGTTCAAGGCAGCAGAAAGCACCCCTGCACTGCCAGGCTATAACTCATTCCACACCTTTCAGCCCCAGAACTTGGACCGAAGCTCCAAAGGCAGTGGTGATTCCATATTCCTAAAGGATACGCACACCTCCAGATTGGTAGCCCAACATAACTCTTCAGAGATACTTCAGGTGCAGCTAACATTAGGTAAGACAGTGATTCAGTTTGGAGCCTGCTATAGGTCCCCAACCATGTTACAAGACTCACACTCCATGTTACTAAGCACCCTGGAGAATTTTATGGTCCAACCTAACACTGTCTTTCTAGCTGACTTTAACTACCCCTCCATTAACTGGGAAAACTACTTATGTACCAATACACTTGCCCAACATTTCCTGGAGTTCATTAATTCCAATGCCATGGACCAGCTCGTTCTTAACCCTACTAGAGGTAGCAACATCCTTGACCTGGTCATTACTAACATGGGCGGCCATTGCTCTACACCAATAGTCAGATCCTCCCCCACCAAGGTAACCACCATGAAAAACTATTCCAAAGCTAACTTTGGGCTCCTAAAAACAGAGGTGTCTAACTTCACAACACCCATGCAAATAGAAAATAGTTGTATGACTGCTGAATCATGCATCAGTGCACTTTATGAACACGTACACAAATACGTGGATCTCGCCATACCCAATAGAACCATGATGCTCTCCTCCAAAAAAAGGAAGCTGATCTGGTGGTCCCATGCCATAAACAAACTCTACAACAGAAGGAGGAAACTGATGCAGAATAAGGTGAAGTCCCAGGACTGGAAAAACTCCCTTATCAGCTTCAACAAAAAGTTGAGATCCCTCATCAAATCCTCTAAAGCTAGCTATGAAAACAGAATTGCAGCAAATAGTAAGGACAACCACAAGGCCTTCTATAGTTATGTAAAGAATCTCCACATCAATACCCAGATTTGCTCTGAGCTACTGCACAATGGTGCCTCCTATACTGTGCCGACAGATATTGCCAGTATACTGGCCGACAGATTCAGTGCCAGCTTTACCCTTCCCTCCCCAAAGGACCAATCACAATACCAGTAGATTGCCAGGCATCCAGTATTACTGCTGCACAGGTTAAAACAGCACTGTCCAAGGCCAAGAATACAGCTTCTGTGGGACCTGACAACATCCCTGGCTGTGTTCTACATGAACTACAGAGTGAATTGGCAACTCACCTGTGTGGCCTGTTCAATCACAGCCTCACCTCAGGCTTTGTCCCTACTGAATGGTGCACTTCTACAGTCATCCCTCTCCACAAAGGAGTAGTGACTACAGACCCTGGGAACTACTGCATATTGATATGCAAAGCTATGAAATGCATCATGATGGACCTAATAAACAAGGATATAGGGAATTTCCAAACTCTGGATCCCACACAGTTTGGTTTTGTGAAGGGTAGATCATGCTTACTCAACTTGGTCGACTTCTTTGAGTCAGTCACCCGAGCTGCAGATGAAGGCAAGGTGGTTCATACAGCCTACCTTGATCTGGCCAAGGCTTTTGATACCATTCCCCACTCAGGAATCATAGAAAAACTCATTAAGCTAGGCATCAACTCCTACATCACTAGGTGGGTTGCAAACTGGCTCAGAGACAGAACCCATAGTGTGAAAGTGAGGACTCCAAGTCAGACTACCAACTAGTCATGGATGGAATCTTACAGGATTTGGTCCTAGGTCCTCTCCTGTTTGGTATCTACTTCTCTGAAGTCCAGGCCAAGATGAAGGGACTATGCCTGACAAAGTTCACAGACAATTGCAAGTTGCAAGCTATTATTAACTCCCGAAGTGATGCTGACATCCTACTGAATGACTGGTGCCAGAACCATGGCCTTAAGCTCAATGCCAAAAAATGTGTCATCATCCCCTTTGGGAAAAACCCAGTTCCCTCAAATTACCACATTGATGGTAGTCCACTGAACACAGAATGTGTTATAAGAGATCTGGGAACACAGGTTTGACAGCAGCCTCTCTTTTGATCACCACATTGCCACTGTGGTCAGAAGGTCCTTCTATGTGGCACATCTCATTACTAAGGGTTTGCATCCAGGAAGAAAGAGGTCATTGTCTCCCTCTATTCTTCCCTCATTTGGCCAATCATTGAGTACAATGCACCATTTGGCATGTACTTCACTAGACACCTGCAGCAACTGGAAACACAGCAAAAGTACCTCACAAAGAGGATCCTAGGCCTTAAACACTTGTCCTATATGGACAGACTCAAAAAACTCCAACTATTCTCTGTCTCATATCGCCTACTTAGAGATCTCTACTTGACATACAAAGCCATGTCTAACTCAGCTCTGTTAGAAATGCTACATCTAAAGAAATCTCAATCCCTCCACACCACATGCTTCAGAGACCTCAACCTCATTACCACAATTAACAGAACATGCTGGAGGGACAGGTTCATAACCCAGAGACTGCCCATGCTATGGAATAGACTTCCCATACATGTCAAGCAGAGCACCTCACTAAACCTCTTGATGAGTGGATGGGAAACAGAAAATTCAGCCCGGGGATAACTCCAGTGACTGTACTTGACAGAGGGACTGGGAACTAAGGTTGGGTAGCACTATGCCAGAGTAATCCTATGACTAGTACACACCTATGGAGAAAGAGGAAGAAACCAGCCCCAGACTGACTGTGATCTTTGTGTGTTCTTAAGGGAAATTGTACTTTACTGTGTGTGTACTTGTCATCCTACCAATGTGCACGTCCCTCACTGGTGCTAGTGTTTAGGATTGAGGCTCCTTGATTTCTGGGCCAGTGCACATCACACTGTCTACAGAATGTTTTGATGCAGTTGTTGGAGAAGTATATTATATTAACCAGGGAGATTATGCTCTAAGGTAGTGACTTGATTTAGAACTGTTTAGATATTGTAAGGCTATATTAAGTTTAATAGTATTATTAACCAAAAAAACATTTGCTCAAAATTGGAACTCAAAGATTAAGCCAGCTGTAAATGAAGTACTGAATTTTGTAAAGGAAATTAAAAAAAAAGATTATAGCTGGTATTATCAAATATGGAAAAAGTCATTTTCATAAAGATAAATGTTGCACATGGAAACAATATACAAACATTTCTAAAACAGATGAATAAAATAAATCGGATGGTAGGAAATTAAAAGTGATCTGTTTATTCTAATGTACAAGAATAAAGAACATTGCTGTGATGGAGATTGTATATAATGCATGTACAATATAATATAAAGTGTTATTGTGATTGTTCTATTTTCATTTTTATTAATGTGCGTGAACTCATTTTGCAGATGAATAATGTGATGAATAAATAAAGTTTGTATGAAAATACTGGCATTTTAATGATATTTATCCTTGAGACTGGCATGTGACGTGCATATGTGCATGATATGCTTTGTACCCTTATATAATTATGTATTTAGGTCAGAAATAAAATCACACAGTCTATATGTTGAAGTGTTCAGCTCTTCTGTTGGAGGAAAGATAAGTATTTGTCTCCCCCCTTTGAAGTTTAACTGCAATAAATAATGAAATGTGCTTCCTTTACTGCCAGTCTTGGTTTAGATTGTTTTAGCAGACAAGGAATGAAGGAATATATGAGTAGGAGTCAGTTTTGGAGGGGGGATGAAAAATATTTAAATAAGACATTTATTTCACACTAGCCTGCATGCCACTGAAACAAATTAATGTTACACTAGTTAGTGACAGTTTTGGTATATGACAGGCATGTATTTCTTGACAATATGCCTAGGTTAGGATTTCTAAATCCTTTTTGCTGTTTTCCAATGAAAGCACATTCCTTTGTGACTATATGAGAAGAGCTGGGATATTGAGTTCTAATAAAAGAAGGAACCCTATCTTGGCTTTTACATTCTGCTGTAGATGGTATGCTAAGTGTATATGAAGCAACCTTAATGATGCATAAAATCAGCATGTTACAATTCTTTAAAACATTGCTGTCTGTAGGGTGATGAGCACTTTTTCAAAGTTATTTTGTAGAAAAATACCAGCAGGATGTGTTCTCTGCTGAGGAGAGTACCTTCCTGTCTTGGCAATACATGCAGCCCTGCCAGCCTCCATATCTAATCTAACAGCAATTAGAGTGCATGGCCAGTCCTCACCCAAATGATGGTGACTTGGCCTTTAGCAATTCCCCTTCAATGAATGCAATTAGTGCCTCTCCAGCCTACAAAATAGATAATAATTTGGCTTATCCTTTTCTGTCAGCATGTCCATAATCTGTAATCCCTAAAGTTTATTTGGTTTATAAGTGATTAACCACTACGTAATCTCGTTTCACAAGATCGGTTGGTATTTCTCCACTTCCAAACTACCACAAAAGTTAGTGCCCATCCAATTGCTAGTCAGCATCCTCCTCCCTGCCTGTCATCCTGTCTGCAACCGACTTCTCAGAGCTAATGTTCAGGGCTCAGTCTCTACAGTTGCCCCATCCAGCTCCACAGTGGCTGATATGTGCTCCTCACCCAGTGTTGCAGCTATACTTCCAGAAGCCTACCTGACCAGGCAGCAGATGATCATGATCACCATCCTGTAACCACATGAGCCATTACACATCACTTGGCATCCGTATGGTTTTGCTTTACCATACCTCTTTTGTCAAAGTCTGCCAAATGTACAAACTACTAGGATCTATAATTATTATTATGAATTCACTACATAATATCCAAGCCCACCTAACATTCAAAGAAACCTGACATCAAAAATTCTGAAACACCAAATACCTAAAGCGCAATACATGAAAGCACAGTTTTGAGCAATATAATATATGTAATGCTGAGTGTGCAAATAACAGCTCCTTCCCGCACCTCCACTTTCCTGTTCCTTTTTTATTTTTATTTAGAAGACACACAACCTTGTAGATTAGTATACATGATACACAAACCAATAAATCATGTGAAAACACATTCAGTATGGATATATAAGGGTGTGGAACCACATAGTGAGACGAATTAATTGGTGTGGGGGTCTTACTGAGTACTGTAGAGCAGCTTCACATCTGCAGATTTCAGAAACTTGGAATTACAAGTATTTCAATATTATAATGTGATCCTTCAGTCTTTTACAGTACTCCTTGCAGGATATTTATGTTTCAGGTATTTTTGATCTTTGTTTTGCCTTTGATTTTTTTCTTTGTCTAAAGATTTTGATTTACTAAGCTGCTCGCAAGATTCGGTAATGACCTTGAGCATAACTTGGAAGTGTTGCATTGGCGAGCTGAGTCAATATGCCATCCTAACCATGGCCAACAATTCTGGTTTCATAATAGGCCTCATATCTTTCCTGGCAGTTAACCCTTACCTCATGTGTTTTGCTTTTAGTACTAGGCAATACTATTGGAAAGCCTACATGGTGATGTCAGTCCTATTTCTTGAATACTGACTCTGGAAAATAGTAACTATTTTTTCCTGATCCCCACCAAGCATTAAGTATTCTCCTCCATTAAATAAACTAGCAGATTTAGTCCCTCCTGGTAGTGATAGCCCTACAACCATACATTCCTCCTCGGAACAAGTAGTGACTGGTCAAAGTGGTGTCATTATACTACCTGGGGATTTGTTTTCATGTTATACCCCAAATTGTTCTCACTGGACATGGCTGTTTTCATAATCAAGGGTTCAATTTGAAAATGAACCTTAGTGAAAGCACACCCACCTGCAGCTGAATGTGACATATCACCGTCCCCGAAAACCAATGTTCTAACCATATCCTCTTGTAACAAGCACTTCATTATAATTAGTCTCCAGTGGGATTTGTATCATGGACAATTGACTCTGGACATCTTCTGTATCACCTTTCACCTGAGAAGTGTAAGTGGACACTGCATTGTCAGGCCTGTCTTACCCTTAGCATCTCTTCTTGCAACTGGCCCTGTAATCAAACTAAGGTCATCTGGGTTATAGTCTGGGCTTTGTCTTTCTATTCCACACAGCAGCATTAGGAAGTAAAAAATCTTAATTAGTAGTTATTCAGAATACTGTAAAGAATCATGTTTTATTTATATGTATATCTGTTTTGCTTGACTCTACTTTTATGTAACCTATGCCAAAGAGATGCGTTTTGTCCATATGATAAAATGTAAATATTTACTTTACACCTTCTGTGTGTACTGCTTTAATACTGAAAAGATAAAGAGGACTATTTCTGTACTAAATTATTGCTGATGTTGAACTCAGTGCTGCTAAAGAGCTGAAGTCATTCTAATACCTATAACAAAAATGCATATTATCTATAGGGATACATCAAACTCTGTGAAAATGTGAGCTATGGATAAGGACTTTTACTGCAAACACATTTGTGAATTAACTTCTAAAATCTAATGTAGTTATAGATTAGTTGTACTCTTACTGGCTAGTAGACAATTATTCTTATTATATGTTATATGACAACAAAGAAAGCTATTTAAACATTCTTAAAATATTCTCTTATCAATAAAAATATATAGGATTAAAACTTGCAGTTACATTTTGTGTATGCGTGTGTTTGTTGGCATACTTTGGATGAGTTATATATTTCAGCAAATTATCAGTGTATAAACTGGAACTACTGACTAAGAAATATCTTACTTGCTAGCAGGTTCTTTATATCTGTAAAGGAATCTTTGCTATAATCTAGTGGGTTCATATTGTTAACCACAATAAATACTGCACACAGCTGTCTATTGCTCAACTAACACATCTGGGCTTGCTCAGGTTTGTACTGTTAAATCACTGGCATTCCAGAGGAGAAAATCTCTACTAAATTTGCCTTTCAGTTATAGGCTGCCTTGTTTACATTTTGGCACAGTCCAGTCTGAATGGTTAACATTGTACTGCCAGCTGTATTCACAGTGAGTTGGTTCAGGATGAAGTCTGTTGATCTGGCAGAACATATTGTCTTTGTTCCTGTTCCAAGAACAGACTCAAGCTTCTGAGGCATTTTGCAGTACAATGTCTGTGCAAATAGCAAAACCTGACAGTCTTAGCTATTTAATTTTCGCTCTGTCCCACACTAAGCAGACATATGTGATTTATATTAATTCTGTGTTTACTGCAGCAGTGACCTGTTTTATAGAAAAGGAGGCATTGAGTTAGCAATATAAACAATTGTACAAATCTGCCTCTCTATATCTGATGCTGATGATGTAAGTAAATTGTTTTTTTTCTAAAAGCGGCTATTACCATAACAACACTACGGCCCTGAGCGATTGTATTAGCTACAAGTTCCTTCTTTACTGCAAATTGATACTACAGGATATACACTGAAATACCCGTTAGGTAATAATTACTGCATGCAATAACTGCTTTACTGGACATTATTACATTCCGGAATAGCTCTTTTTGACTTTGTATTTGTACTATCTCGGATATTTTTTCAAGCTCATATTTAAACTTTACCCAGTTTTGTCTTTTAATACTAAGCTTGACAGTAGTCTTGTAAGATGGCATCTGTCATTTGTAATAACACAGCCATTGTTTATAATTCTGTGGATTCACACATTGTGTTTATTGTTTTTGCAAAAGATGGAAAAATATGAAACAATGGGCAGATTATCCTGTACTCACACAGACTGCTGTAACCAAAAGTAGCAGTTGTCTCAATAGCTAGGACTGCATTTCAGAGCTGTGTTAGTCACAATGGCTAAAGATCTCATTATCAGCTAATTTGTAAAGTATATGAATTAATGCTAGTCCTAATCAGCATTTTCCCATAGTAATTATCTCTAGTGGCCCATACACTGTGTTGCCACATACACCCCCCCATTCATTCTCCCACATACAAGAACATATTCAAACAGATTCACTATACAATCTCGAAATACTGAAATGTCGAATTTCAGCATTTCGAGACCGAATAGTCGAAAAATCACATACAAGAAAACCCACAATTATGAATATTACAATAGTGATCATTCACACAGACACACACACACACACACACACACACACACACACACACACACACACACACACACACACACACACACACACACACACACACACAAACCAGGACATAATCACACACACACATACACCTACCTAACTAAATAAACATAACAATACACACAAACACACTTAACCTACCTATAAGCAGGGGGGCAAGCCACTCTGCACCCCCCACACCCCCCTACTTATATATTCTAACTCCGAGGTCGCACTAAACACACAAACACACAAAAAACACCACTGCACACACTCACATACACTAAAATCCCTACCCATTATCCTCAAACACACAACACTTACCTGAAACTCCAGTTAAATCCACAAACCGCACCATACGTCACGAACGCGACACCACAATAGTGGCGGATTTGACATTTGTGGATTCAGCATAGTGTAGTTTCGGATAACTGCACTTTCCACTATTCGGTCTCAACGTACTGAATTTCAACATTTCAGTACATCGAGATTGTCTAGTGTAGCCATTCAAACACATACACATTCACACACATGCAGGTGCAAACACGCACGGATGCACACACACACACACACACACACACACACACACACACACACACACACACACACACACACACACACAGAAACAGTCATGCCTATTACCTGTCCATGAGTTTACAGAACATCTCTGATGTTGCCTCTTATTTTTCTGCCCATCTTACAAATCACAGATGATTGCAGTCAGTCAGTAATGCTGGACATTAGAGTTCCTTTCTTCTTAATGTTTAGAAACTGCATGGTGATGCTACATCTGTGGTGTCATCTCATGTTCCTCCCAGCTTTCTCCGGATGTCTTGAGCTCATTTGTCTGAGGGTATGGCAACCCTCCACACAAGTACACCTTCAGCACTCTCAGATATTCCCACATTTACAGAATCTCCCTGATTTTAACTCTTATACCTACTCTGTCCCTTGCAATTCAGGGACCACTGCAGTCAGTCAGTGATATTTGACCTGAGTGTTTTATATTTGTTATTGTTCAGAAAATATATCCTGACAGAAGAACTGGTCTTCTATTAAGTCATCAGTTAGCACAGACAACTAAAGTGCAATTTTGGTAGTGAGCTTCTGCCAAGGATATAATGTTTAAATCCTTTTATTTCCTTGCTAAAACCATTGTTCTATTAACTATGAAAGTTGTTTAGGGTAATATTAAAATGTCCCTTGGGTCTAAATCCCCCCCCCCCCACATGCCTTATGTGTTCTGTAATCCAAAATGTGTTGTTCTATTAATTTTTTAAGTGATAACAATAATATTAAATACTGCCCCTGGTGTATGGTGTCCCCACCACCCCACCATATGTATTTCATACCATCAAATATCCTGTTGTTCTATTAACTGTCTATTAAAAATTTGCATGATATCTTCTGTTCTCCACAGTACTGCAGAATTTGCTTGTAAGTCTAAGGAAATTTAGAAGTATCGCATCTCTCCCAACACATACATACGTACACACACATTTGCATATTCACACACACACACACACACACACACACACACACACACACACACACACACACACACACAAACTAGCACTAACTCTCCACTTAACTCCACAGTACTTACCTTTAACTTGATTTCACCCATTGAAAATAATGGACAAATGCAAACTTTTGACTGAGTTAATTAAGTCAGCTGGTCATGCTAACTTAATGCTAATCTACATAAATGCCTTACTGCAGAAATTTCCTAGAGAGATCACATGACTTATTAGCATAGACCATTCCATCACCTTGCCTCATTAGGATGTAGGTCAGCTAAGGAGATGGCACACCATACTGATTCTACAGACTATATTAAATTATTGCTGAGGGTCTGTCTCTAAATCAGAAAGAGCTACTGCCAGCAGGAAAACAGCCATTTTAAGGCTTTCTACTTACTACTTGTGGAAATTTTATTGACTCCTAGGGAAAGTTTCTACTTATTAACCATCTGTGAAACTATTCCAGTGGGAGCCTCTTTACACACATTTTGTAAATATAATCAACACAGTAACAGCATTTTGTTACATAGTAATTGTGTGCAATTACACCATGGTTCTGATCTTGAGTGGGGCATGAATACAGACATTTATTTAGGTGATATGTTTCTATTATATTGGAGGACGACATTTTTAAAACATCATGTTCTATCTTTGAAAAAATAACATCTGCTCAATTAATTCCTCTTGGGACATAGATGGGCTTCTTCTACCTAAAGCATGAACATGAGGCAGTAAGCTGCTAACCCTAATGCACTGATGTTAGCTACAAAAATAAGGAAGTGGAAAGGATTGGTCTCCTTCATACTGGAAAAGAAACTAAAGGTCTTTAAGAAGAAAAAAAAATGTAAATTCTTCCAGAAGAGACTGAAAAAGAGAGGATGTAGAAGCCCTATAAAGAAGAATGTTTAACTCACAGTTTTTGGAAACACGTTTCATTTATATTGAATATTTTAAAAAGTACTTTCCTTTAACCAATGACATTCCCAGAAAGCCTACAATGACTGAAATAATAAAGCTAAAGTTTAAACAGGTATCCTCATTACAGGCACATATATCAACATCAATGAAGAGAACTTTATCTGTCATTCCTAAAGTAGCACTAGAAGCATGGAACCTGAGTCATAGACCCCAGAAGAAGAACAACACCACTTCTGGATGAAGGAGCCTGAGACGTATCAGCCCAAGCACTCACGCTTCATACAGTGGGGTTAACCTCACACTGTCTCCTCTGTTACCAATGTGAAATAGAGGTTACTGGCTGAGGAGATTATTGGCACATTGGTTGAAATGGTTCCCAAAACAAACTTGATAAAAGCAATTGTTTTTATGTTGCAAATTAAAATCATATTCAGAATCTCTGTCTTCAGTTGCACTACTTGAAAAAAAACCCTTCTACATTCAAAAATACAACAGAAGCTCATTGTCCTTCACTAGGGAGGGTGCGCCTGACAAGACATACGAGTTTTATACCCCAGGTGTTCTCGAATCAATATATCAACAGTGCGTGTATGTTGTTGCAGATGAATTGCAGTTTTCAAAGGATGCTAGAATGTGTTAATTCTGTACCTGATTCCACACTGAAGAATTACATAAAATCAAATATAAAGATAGCTGAATTATTTTGAATATAAATGCTCATGTCTACCTACATGCAGTTAATGCAGTATCTATAGCAATCACATCTGGTGATATTAAAGGGAGCTATGCCTAGTTACCTTCAGAAACTTTTCCAGAATATATGAAGGCACAGAAGATGACTTTTTGGTCTTAAACATTATAAAATACTATAGTCTTGCAAACAAGAGGGAAAGGTTAGTATGAGTAACAAATGCATGAATATCTTGCTCTTCTTTCTTTCAACACGAATTACACATAATGTGTTGTCACAGGAAAACTGTTTAGAAGCCTTTTTCTATCTACTATTGATCTAATTAATTTGGGGAACATGAAAAACTCACATGCATGCCGTGCTGCTGTATTTGGATTTTTATGGTCAGACACGAAAAGGCTTTATTCCTGACAGTGACATCTTTTTTTCATTTAAACCTCATTCAAGCCAACAACAATAGTCCTCTAACCATTCCTACAGTTCCTGACAATACTTCCCATACCAATAAACTTATGCCTACTCCTCTCGCTGCTGATAATTTCCCTTCTGAATATCTCAAGTTAGCTGCTGACATAATCTCGTACCCAGTCTCAATTATAATAAGTCACTCCATAACAGAATAGTACATTCCCAAGATTTGGAAATATTCCTACATCACCCCATTACTTAAAGGCGATTCCTCTACTGACTTCTCCAGTTACAGGCCTACTGCCATTTTATCTCCACTATCCAAAATTCTACAGAAATGTATCCATTCCCAACTCATGCCTTGCCTTAGACCCAACCACAGTACCACTACAGCTCTCTTAATCTTCACAAACTCTATCAACCATTTCAGAAACAATGGCCATCTAGTCTCCTCCATTTTCCTTGACATGTCCAAAGCTTTTGATATTGCCTCCTAACAGAAATTCCTCAATGAACTTTCATCCCTTAAACTAAACCACTCTGCCCTTACGTGGTTCCACAATTACTTATCTGACTGACAGTAGGCTGTAAAATGGCAACACAAACTCTCTTTTCTACTCCCTATCCCATTATGCATTCTACAAGGATCCATTCTAGGTGCTCTCCTATTTTCCATCTTCACCAACAAGCTTCAAACTGCCACCCACCAGACCACTACCACACAATACACTGATTATGCCACACTCATTTGGGTAGCCCCTCTCTTTCTAACCTCCAAGAAATAACCCAAATATCCTTTACAGAGGTAGAATCTTGGCTTTCTGATGCTCAGTTAATCCTCAATCCCAATAAAACAAAACTTAGGATATTCTTGCATAACAAATCTTCAGACCTCCTGTTCCCCTTCATTATACATTCTTCTAATAACACAAAAATTGTACCTGTTTCTTGCACTTAGCTTATTGGTGTCACAATTGATAACAAGTTGAGAGTTGTCAAACACATTACCCTAACTATAAAAAAAGTTCACATTAAATTAGGCTCTCTCTACAGAGTCAAACCCTTCCTCATTGACTTCACAAGACAATCTATTGCCAGAATATACCTAATCTCCACTCTTTCTTATGCCTCACCCATTCTCACTAACCTGAAAAAAAACAGACCTGGCAAAACTAGATGCCTGCTGCAACAAAATTGCCAGATTCGCCACTAACTCTCCCTCCCCCAAACTCCACCCCCACCTTATGTATCTGAAGAGCAAGTCCTCAAAGCCCTGTCCAAGGCAAAGAACATGGCATCTATGGGACCAGATGACATCACAGGCTGTCTTCTAAACAGGCTAAAGCATGAACTAGTATCAGCACTAAGTACCCTTTTCAATCGTAGCCTAACCACAGGGTTTGTTCCTGCGGAATGGAGAACATCTACAGTTATTCCCTTCTACAAAGGTGAGCTAGCAACAGACCCGGGGAATTACAGACCCATAAGCCTCACCAGCCTCATCTGTAAGACCATGGAACATATCATTATGGAACTCATAAATAAAGACATAGGTGACCTCCAAACCCTGGATCCACCCAATTCAGCTTTGTGAAGGGCAGATCCTGGCTGTTAAATCTGGCGAATTTCTTCGAAAGTGTGACCAGTGCCATCGATGAGGGCAAATCTGTGCACACAACATACCTCGACTTGTCAAGGCTTTCGACACAATCCCACATTTAGGCATTACTGATAAACTTAGCAAACTGAATGTAAACCCCTTTGTTGTAAGATGAGTTGCCAACTGGCTCACATACTGCACATACACTATCAAAGTGGGTGACTCCACATCCACCAGCAGACCTGTTACCAGCAGGGTACCAGAGGAGTCAGTGTTAGTTCCACTACTGTTTGGTATATACTTCTCAGAAGTTCAGGTCAAAACTAAAGGGTTGAGGCTGACCAAATTTGCAGACGACTGCAAACTAGGTGCAATCATTGAATCCCCAAATTATGTCAATATAGTCCAGAATGGTCTCACACATACCAACGACTGGTGTCTTAGTCACAGTCTCAAACTGAATGCAAAGAAATGCACCATCATCATTTCCTTCAGCACAAACAATGTCCCTTCACACTATCAAATCAATAACAATAAGTACCCATGAAGTGGTAAGGGTCCTGTGATCACAGGATGAATGTGACCTTAACTTCGACTACCATGTGTCTACCATTGTAAGGAAAGATTTCCATATAGTTCACTTGATTAGTAAAGGCATTGCCTTGAGAGCAAAAGAAGTTATAACCCCCATATAACCGGCACTTATTCAACACATAATTGAGTATAACACCCAATTTGGTATGTACTGTACTATGCATCTATGGCAATTAGATGGACCTCAGAAGTTTCTAACATAGAAGATCAAGGGCCTCCAGCATATGCTTTAGATGGACCAACTAAAATCTTTGTCACTATCCTCCATATCGTATAGACTTCTTAGGGGAGACTTATGCCTGTCTTACAGAGCAGCCCAAGACCCAAACCTAATGAACTTATTGCATATCCATAAATCAAGTGGATCTAGGGCTGCTCATTCCAGGGACTTAAATATGGCACATGACTAAAATAGGACATGCGGGAGGGACAGATTTATCTCCCAGCAGCTGCCATATCTTTGTAACAGGCTAACAATTCATGTGAAACAAAGCACCTCTAGGACACTGTTCAAGAGGAACTTGGATGAGTGGATAGGGCACCATAAATTCTTATGGGGAATAGTGTCCACATCCCTCCTGGACATGGGCATTCATCACTAAATGAAATCTTGGGTATTGACTACTACCTCTGTGGTATTATATTGGGTTGAAACGGACAGGTTTAAAATGACCACCGGGTCAATAGCCTGGTAATCTCTTATGATCCTATGATCCTAAGATGCTTACCAAAAAGTCTGAAAGTGCATTGAGTGATTTAGGAGAACAACAGTCCTAACAATCAAATGCTGGCTTTAATGACCACACTTACTGCCCCTTAGTAAGAAATGTTGTTCATATTCAAGGGAGTACTTTAAACATTGATAAAGATAACATATGGTAATAAAGCAGAGATAGACTTCCTATTAAGAAAGTATACATGAGGGAGTGAGGCACAATACAGAAAGAAAGGGATACACCTGCTGTGTCTGCAGTCATTGTGTAATATTCCGTGAGTACATGGGTATCATAACTCTTTGCAATACCCAAATCCTCCAGACCTTTACTGGGAAATGAGAAAGGACAAATTTCATAACTTGTTTCTGCATGCAGTTAAATATTGGACTCTATTGACTGGCAGTGGATAATAGCATAGAACTGCATTTCACTGCCCAAGGTGAAAACTGACAAATTTTATTTGGACCGCCATCAATAGTGCAATGAAAACTGCACTTTCCTCAGCAGACGGAGAGTACTGAGGGAAGAAGTTAAAGTTGTCACACTCCTATCTCTGTGGCATAATGTGTAAAGGTGTAGAACTTAGGGAAACATTACAGGTGATACAGGGATCTAAACCTGTTCCCAGATCATGTGACTGAAGGAGTTCATACTAAATTTTGACCATTCATTTTATTGTATGGATGTGTGATGAAGGAAACTCAAGTAAGGTCAGTACTGACTAAAACTGAGAGACAGATGAGTCATATGAAGTATATAAATACTAACTTTGTGTGCTGTATTAACAATGAAAGCATTTTTGCTGTTCCTTTATGCCCTCCTCCATTCCCATGGCATTAGCTAGAGTCCTGATATTGCAACACATACCTGGTAGTACTGATGTGGCAATGAGATCTGAGACAGTTGAATGTATCACTGCAATGCAGTACTAGCTGTGCTCATTGATATACAGTGTTATTCATTTCATGTGCCTTCAAGTTGTTATTCCCAAAAACGCTGTTTGCATGCTTCTGATAAATATTATCTTCTGCATTTTGTATGTGGCTTGGCAGTATAAAATTCACTTTTACAGCTTAAAGAAAAAGTGAAAAAGTTAGTTTAGGCTGCCTTATGTAGCAAAAACCAGACTTGCAGTATTGCATGGCTGTCAGCACTATGTATAGTACTCAGGGAAGAAAATGCACCTGTCAGGTAACTTTCTGTGTGGCACAAGGTGTAAGGGCAGTGAGCTTAGAGGTAAAGGACATGTAATGTATGATTTGAATCCACTTAAACGATAATTTTACAGAGGGTTGTCTGAATAAATATTTTATCAAATTTTCTGATACCATTGTGTTGTCATTGTTTAAAAAGCAACTTTTGTTAGTCTTGCTAATAACATGTGCTCTATTGTCCACTTTCACATTATTTGTCATTAACTACAAGTCTGATAATGTGTTTCACATAGTACATGCCTATGTTGCAATGAGATGTGAGAAGGATGAATGTTTCACTTGAATACACTTCTTGCTCTGGTCATTGCTACATATATTTCATTTACTTTCCAGTTTTGTTTCTAGCAAGTATTTATTTTTTAATGTCTTTTTCTTTTGCTCTCTGCTTTGCAGCATGCAAATATAGTTCACTGCCTAAGGAAAAAAGTGAAAAATTTAGTTTAGGCTGCCTTATGTACAGCAAATATGCCTGGTATTGTCGTGTGGCCCTCCACAACATAGATAGTACTTACTTCAGTGAATGTACCTGACATATGTCAAATTCTGTGGTACAAGGTGTAAATGAAATGAATTGAAAGAAATAAGGCACATGAAGCATTGTTCAGATCCTATTTAGAGATCACACTGTACGTTTTCACAATATGTACTTTTCTTTCTTTCTTTCTTGTCATTTTAATTTGAATTTGCTCTCTGCTTGGTAGTGTGCAAATGTGGTTCATTACCTTATTTATTTATTTATTTTATTTTACATTTGTTTACCGGGTTAATCCAACTGGATACATATCCATTTTCAGCAGAGACCCGGGGAGAAAAGCTCCACAGTAAAAACAGGACTTTGACTTACATACAGATAAATTCTTGATAAAAAAATAATTAGAGACACAAAATAAACATATCCATTTTCAGTCAGAGACCCGGGGAGAAAAGCTCCACAGTAAAAAATCAAGACTTTGATTTGCATAAAGAATAAATTCTTGCTAAATTAAATTAATTCTTGATAACATGGTAGGAAGAGACGACAATTTAAACAGAGCCATAAATTAAATAGTCCAGTGATATATAGGAAAGTGAAATTGGGCTACACTAGACAATATTGAGGATTAAGATTATAAGCTCAGAGGAGGATGATGAAGATTTTATCCCATAAATCGCTCATAGTAATTATGAGGGGAAGGCAGTCAGAAGAACTAGAGATCTTATAAGCATATTATTGTAGGGATCTAGTGGAAAAAGAGAAGGGAGAGAGGGCAATAGGAAATGACAAGAGGGTGTTTGTGGACTTTTAGGACTAGTCCGGTTTAGTACAAGGACATAGCCAATGAGCTTTTAAGAATAATTTAAGATTACTTTTGAACTGGTTGAGAGAGGTAGTTAGTTTTAGGTTATTAGGAAGGGAATTCCATAGTTTTCCAATGGAATTAGCATAGAGAGCATCACCACCTAAGTTGTTAGATTTGGTAGTTTGTACCAGGACACTATTTGAAGATGGGAGGCAGCTAAGATTGGTATAGGGGGTTAAAGGTTTGTTCTGTGAGGGGGTTTTATCTGGTTCCTTAATTATTTTAAATGCTTCAGTAAGTTGGTTAAGTTTGAGAAGACTGGGGAGTTCTAACCAGTCAAGTTTCTTTAGGTTAAGGCAGTGATGAGTACGGTACGGTTCTCCTGTAACGAATTTGGCAATATGGTTATAAGCAATGGAGAGTTTATTAAGCTCAGTTTTATTGAGGAAGGAAAGTACTGGAGAGGCATACAGTAGGGTGGAGAGGAGTTGTGTACGTGCTATGGTTAGTTTGGTATTGGGAGTTAGAAAGTTCTTAATTCTGTACATGGAACCACATTTCTTGTTTACTGTCTTTATAGTTTGACTGATGTGCAAGTCAAATTTGAGCTTGTGATTAATAGTGACGCCTAGTAGTTTGGTGTTGGTAACAGGCTCTATGATGGTGCCGTTAGTGGACTGAACATGGAAGGTCATATTATTAATGAGTGAAGGGTGTTGCCCTAAGGAAGTGGCTGAGGAGGGGAAAATTAATAGTAACTTATTTTTTGTTGGATTCAGGATAAGGTTTCATTTTGTGAACCATTTTTCAACCGCAGCAAAGCAGTTTTGGGTGGCTACCTGGAGATTATGGAGAGAAACATCAGAGCAGATTAGTGTGGAGTCATCTGCATATTGAATGCAGGTGGCTTTGGGGATGACTGAATAGAGATCATTTATGAATACGGAGAAAAGAAGGGGACCAAGTATAGAGCCTTGGGGAACACCTATGGTGTTAGGTAGTAAGTGAGATAGCTTGCTTTGCCACTGGACTGCTTGTTGTCTACCAGAAAGGTAAGCATTAAACCAGCTTAGGGCTAAGTTGTCAAGGTGAAGGGTTTCGAGGGTGTGGAGCAATAGTTGGTGGTTGACCATGTCAAAGGCTTTTGACAAGTCCAGAAAGAGAGCAGAAGTAATTAATTTGTTATTACGGTTACAGTTGACTGAGTCAACAAAGGAGAAGAGGGCGTAGTTGTACTGTGATGGGGGTGAAAGCCATGTTGAGTTTTGGACAAAAGATTGCTTAGGGTAAGATAGGATAGGAGTTGCTTGTGAACACACCTTTCCATTATTTTTGCTATTGGGGACAATATTGCTATAGGTCTAAAGTTTGAAATTTCCGTGGAGGAGCCGCCCTTGTGAAGTGGGATGACATATGATATTTTCCAAAGAGAGGGAATTGTAGCCTCTGTTATAGTTCTGTTTATCAAGATTGAGATAGGGTAGGCTATAACATCTGATGCTATTTGTAAGTATTCAGCCGGGAGACGATCGGCCGGTAGGCTGGATGGTTTAAGCTTCTTCAGTAGGGTTCTGATATAGGAGGTGGATATTGGTTGAAGGTTAAAGGCGGTGGAGATTTACCTAAGGAAAAAAAAATGAAAATTTTAGATTAGGCTTCCTTATGCAGCACAAACACACCTGGCAACAGTGCACTTTCTTCAGCACTCTGGAAAGTACTAAGAGGAAAAATTCCACCTGTCATCAAACTATTTCTGTGGCATCAGGTGTAAGTACAGAGACTTTAAATAAAGAACATAATTGATTTACCAAGGGTGTAAGAAGCCCAATTTTACAATATTTATACTAGGACTGTAATTCTAAAGAACAATGATAACATTAAACCTGTTTCTTGCACAGAATTTACCAGTAATCCTTGCATAATTATGCTTTTCTATTTAGCAGGTATCATTAACGTTTCACATATAGCCTCAAGATATTGTGTCCAATTTCCTAGACACGACAATGATGATAATATAAAATCCATTTGAATATGTATGATGGGCACAATACCTTTGTTATAATCATCATAATTCATCACATATGTTTTTGTACATACAAATAGTTTAAGCACTGGCATTAATGCCCTTCTAGCTTGTCAATATACTAAAACACTTGTTCCCATAATGAGTGTCCAGGCTGTTCTTGAAAATATCTAAACTAATAATTGCTTTAATATAATTTGGTAGTCTGTTCCACGCATCAGTTACTCTGTCAGAGAACCAATTAATACACTAGTTATTCCTATAGAATCTTCTACAAATGTTGCATGATGATTCTCTAGTACTTTTTCATAACTCCAAACATTCCCATGGTAGTTTTCTCTAAATGCCCTATATACCTGAATAAGATCTCCTCTTAGATATCCGTAAGAGACACTATACAAGTTCATATATTTTAGTCTTTCATAATAACTTAAATGTTCACATCCATAGATGCCCTTGGTATATTTCTCCTCTACTTTTTCCAGTTTACTCATGCTTGATTTCTTATAGAGTTTCCATATTGTTATTCCAAGTTTGAGTCTAATGTAACTAACAAACAATGACTTCATCATTTTTGATTTCCTAGACTTTATAATTATTTTTATACAACCTATAGTTCTATAACTATCATATTAGAAAAACTCATAGCAGAATCTGCCATATACCCAGGTCCTTAAATGAGTCTACAGCTTCAATCATTGTGTCAAGTTATTTTGCAGACATTGCTTATCTGTAACACATGTAATCAGTTTAACCAATTTCAGATCATCTGCATATAGGCTGCAGAACAGCTCAGATGAAAAAGTTAGGTCTGAAAGATACAATTTAAACAAGAAAGGACCTAGGACAAAGACCTCCGTGACATCCTGACTATAACCAAGGATTTCACCTGGCCAGTTGCTGTATGATACTTGCCATGTCCTATTTGTAATCCATGCAGCTATCCATCTTATAAAGAGTACATTAATACCTAGTTGTACTAATTTATTGATCAGTGTTTTGTGTATGACCCTGTCAAATGTAGAAGTTAAATCTATATAAATTACATTGCAGCGCAATTTTTCATTTATACCTGTTATTATATTGTTATAGACCATCATATTACAGGTGGTAATAGATCTATTTTCAACATATGCATGCTGATATATGGTTTCAAGTCCCAACCTATCCAGTTCTGACAATAACTTACTGATATTACCTTTTCCATTATTCTTCCACAACATGAAAGTAGACTTAAGAGTCTGTACAACTCTGGGTTTGTCCTATTTCCCTTTCACTTAAAGACAAGTTTAATAAGCACATGACTCCAGTCTTGAGGAATCTCCCCATAGCTATATGACCTAGTGAATAACAAATATAATGGTACCATATGTTCTTGCTGAAGTGTTCTCATGTCATTGTTAGTAATTCCATCTCCTCTCTTTGTTTTGTTTGGATCCAGTTTGCCCATTTCTTTTTCAATTTAATCTAATTTGATTCCAGTATCTGTGGTTACCTGGATGTCACTAGGACAACTTATAAACCCTTTTGTGGAGCCAATGTGTATTGGATAAGTTTTTGTAAATATATCTATAATCTCTTGTGCCTGAGAATAAATTTTAGAATCTGCACACAGTTTATCAGTTTGTGTCACTTTACTCCTTCCACATCTTATATATCTATAAAAAGGTTTCCTATTATGCTCAATATCTTTATATACATTTTCTTCAAAATTTTCTTGATCTTGTCTCACACTATGCTTAACTTGTTTGACCAGCTTGTTTATTTCAGTTTTTCAAGTTGTAGTTTGACATCTCTTCTATTTCTTACATTTTTTTGCCTCTCACCTTAACAGATATCTTGTTCTTATGGAAATATATCCCCCTGATATCTTATGCCTAGACCCTAATATTAAACATTTTTGATTCTTTTTACTCAAACAATTTCTCTTTCAAAACTTTCTACATTCCATCTGCAGTTTTTCCACTGAACACCTCACTCCAGTTAGTTTTACATAGTGATTTTTTTGCTTCTATATAATCTGCAATTAGCCTTCTGTTTATTGGTTTGGATTTCAGTTTGGCGGAATTATCTAGCAACAAATTAACCTTTATAACCTAATAACCCCATGATCACTGCACATCAACAGTGGTAAAACTTGACTTGAAGTAACAGTAATTTCTTTAGGAAGACAAACAATGTTTAGTATTCTGTCCCCTAGTAGGTGTTTCTACAATCTGAAGCAATTGTTCCTGAATATACGTTGTGAATAATTTCCTTACTAACCTTCTTGAATCAATATTATTCCAGTCTGGTTCTTATAAATTTAAGTCCCCAGCTAATATTATTTTTTTCTCCTCTGCTTCATGAACGGAATGCATTAATTCTTCTAGGTCATCTGTACTTGACTTTGGTGGTCTATACACTCCAACAATTGTTATATGTTCCAGGGTTGTCTTTGTTGTCACAGTTGCACAGTCTATAGTATTGGTGTTTTCATTGAATATGCAATAACCACAAGTGGCTTAATTATCTTTAATCCATCCACCTGATTTTTTGTTAGAATGTCTGTTATAGTAAAAACATTTATTCCCTGACAGAACTGGTTTCTAGTCATTGTTCTTTAACCATGTTTCACAAACAATAACATCAATCTTTTGGGACCGTAGCAAATTTTCCATTAAAAAATGTTATTATTAATGCTCCTAGCATTAACAACCATCAGAGATGCCTCAATTATTTCTATCTGTGAAGTGTTAAATTTTCGACCTGGCAAAAATCCTACCTGGTGTTTGTCAAATATTGCAAAATATCTGCTGCAAAAATCCTCTTCCATGATTTTGACAAATGCACACCATCCTGTCTGAAGACGTATGCCCAAAACTAGGCTTGGCTTCTCTACATTTACATTTTTTAAAACAGGACATTTTCTCCATGTAGGTATTAACCCAAGAAATCTTTTCATTCAGAGTGACCTGATTATCCTTTCTATAGGTGATTTGTGAAAAATACGTCCTAACAGTACAAGCTATACTATCCAAGAGGACTGTCAGTTCCCTGCTAACAGTCACAGAATCCTTGTGGATCACATCATTTTTACCAACACAAATAAAAAAGGATCCATTCTTCTTTACATTAAGGCATTCCAAGGCTTGTCTCACATCTTGTACTTTTGCTCCTGGCAAGCATAACACTATTCAACGTTTATTATTTTCTCTGCAGATGCAAGTATCAGTTCCTCTCATAACTGAATCTCCAATTACAAGAATATCTTTGGTCACCATCTCTGAAGAATCTTCAGCTTTAATACAGTAATATCTGCCCTGTCAATTTTTGCGAACGCTAGATCTTCATCATCATCAGTGTTATTAATCCCACTGTTTTCATTGTGTAGTAAATGGTCATCCAGCTGCTATTGTAAATCCATAGCTAGATCCATGTAGTCAACATCTGTTGTTCTCTTCCTTTTTCTTGTAGTAATGTTCTTCAATCCTTCAACACTCAGTTTTTATTTCTTCCTTTTCACTTGCCCATTGCCTCTTTTTTCTACCTTCCTTTTTGGAAAAATTATGCCTTTTTCTGGAGACTGAAGGTTTTCAGATAGAAAAATATTATCATTCCCTGTAATCTGTGTGTTATATAACAAAGCAGTGTCCTTTTTAGTGCATATTCTCTTTACTTTACAGACATTAATCAGTTTCTTTTTCTTCCTTTTTATTTGTTGTGAACTTCTTCCTTTCTTTCTTTTTTTTTTTTTTGTTTCCTTCTAAACAGAACGGATTCTCAGATTGCTGAATACTGGCATCCAGAGTTCCAAAGTTGTCAGGAGCATCATCGTGTTTCATAGGGGTTGAATGATCTTTGCAGATAATAGATGCATCATTTTCTAAATGCTTTCTACTTGCCTAACATTATTTATTTCACCAGTCCAGTCATTAATACATAAAACAACAGTTCTCCAAGCCATGCCAGTTGCACAAGTGCAATCATCATCATTAAGTCTAGATTTACTTCTAACAATGGTAAGCAAATCATCCAACTTTTAACACATGGAACACAGGTCACCAGTGTTATCAGCAGTCACCTTTAAATATGCATAGCATTTATTACACTGTATAAGATATTTGTGCATTAGTAAATCATTAATTTCATACTCATTTAAGGAATCCATATTCAGCTTCAAATGAATAAAATATTGTAAAAGAAAAGAATAATCAAAATCAGCAACCGCAGAATCAAAAGAACTTAAAATCAAATTTAATGACAATAAATCACGAGCAATATACAACTAAATACTAAAGTAAGTATAGTAAAGTTGTTCTTACCATAAAAGTTCTGCAAGCCAGACAAAAGTTGCAATTCCTTTACATCGCATGTGAAGGCATGCAGTAGCTTCTGCTCACTATCACTTGCGGTCTCACTTCTTTGTAACAGTAAAGATCAGTGAATCACAAACCAAGGTAGTATTGTTTAGATATGCTCAGGATTTTCCTCTCTGCAGTCTGCGTGAATTTATAGCCAGTTACGTCTTGTGAAGTATGTATGTAACCCAAACTAACTTGTATTAATCAGCATGTTCAACTACAACTATCTGAAATATATTTACAAACTGAAATACTGAATTTTACAGGAGAATGCATTCCCAGAAATAATTAAAAAACACACACACACAGGCCTCTCTGAAGTGTATCTCCATTGATTCTAAAATTACTGTATGTCAAATTTCCATACTGGAAAGGTAGTTTCCTGTGGTAATGCAGTTAATAAAGTAAGTTTCACTTTTTGTATTTTTAATACAATGAGTTCAATTTCCAGCTGAGTACAATAACATTTTAATATTATAAAAGCCCCAGCATCACAATATGTCACAATTCATCATCTTTCTCCTTCCAGACTGCAAGGTTTGAAAGATGTCATTAAGCAATCCATTGATGAACACTGGAACCTGTGTCAATAAGTTGAGTATTGCACATGGCAAAGCTCAATGCCATGTTGCATACTTCTACTGCTATGTGATGTTAGTAGCGCCAATGTGTTTGCCAAGGCATCTGTCTGCTTTCAATTGTGCACATGTAGTTGACAAGGATGTGTGTATTTATGCAGTCTAACATGCAAGATCTTCATCAGGCACCAATTCAGACATATTTTCTTTGCTTTATATTTTGCAAACATGGCTGTTGAGGGAGAGATTGGTACTAAATTTGAATCACAATGGTGGAGTGTCAGAGAGTCCAAGATATATGTGGCACTGCTCATAAATAACTACAGCCATAAGCTGTTGCAGAAGGATTGTATTATGCTTCAGTATAAGGATAAGGCTAGGAATAGCTTAGCCAAGACTGTCTCCAATGCAACATCCATTCCATGCACAGGGGAACAATGTAGTCACCACTATATTGACTTTAAGAAGTGCGAACAAGACCTCCTAAGCTGATGGGAGGCTGAATATAGGACTGGGAACACCCCACAATTGTTTACGTATACTGACCCATAATCTGTCTATGATATGGCATTAATGATCTAGCCAGCCAGCTTAGGCACTCATGTTTTCAACATCCACATACAGTGCCTATTAACATTGTTGGGCCTTATACTATAATGCATGAATGGCATCTACCACAGTTATAATGTGCCCATTTACAGTGGTAGAGGCCTCCCCCATCCCTTTTGTCTCAGAGATTGTTTACCACGGTTTACTATTGAAATTGCGAACATCACTCGGTCGACTGTCGTATGGTCAAACGCATAAGGTCGGAAACACAGATGTCGAAGACATCATAATCAATCGAGGAACGGTTTTAACATGGGTCGAGGTAGGTGTACAGTATTATTCCCTACTACAACCATCTTCCCTACCTCGACCCATGTTAAAACCGTTCCTCGATTGATTATGATGTCTTCGACATCTGTGTTTCCGACCTTATGCGTTCGACCATACGACAGTCGACCGAGTGATGTTCGCAATTTCAATAGTAAACCATTTACCACACATACATCTAATGCAATTAGTTTGCACAGGTGGAGTGTCACAGTGTTTGTGGTTGATCCACATGTCACTGGTCAGTAGAGTCACAACACACCCACCTCCAACAATGTGCCCACCGTTCCCATTTCACACTCTCTGTATAATGCTATGTGTATTCATTATCACAACTTTAAATTCATTAACCTCATACTCTTCCCCTTTAAACAGAAACTTAAACTCATTACCTACCACCCATTTTGCAGTAAACTGCCATACCTCCTATCACTCTTCTACCAGATGGGGACATCCACCCCAACCCTGGTCCACTAACTCCATCCAACCCTACTAAGTCCACCTCATTGGATAGTCACCTACTCTCAACCTCCCCATCAAAACTCCTTTCCATCTACTTTATAAACCTACAAAGTCTAACAAATAAAATTACAGATTTACATGCATAGATTGTCAGCTACTCTCCCCACATCTTATCCCTAACAGAAACATGCCTCAAACCCCATATTACAAATGCAAAAATCCTTCCCCCAGGGTATAGCATACTCTGGCAAGACACACTATCCAAAAAGGGAGGTGGTGTAGTTATCCTATACTCAGAACATCTTAACTTTACCCCCATCTCATTCTCCCTCCCAGATTTCTCTCCTGCAAAACTCATCTTCCTTAACTGCCACCTTAATCCACATAAGAAAATTGTAATTGCATCCATTTATATCCCTCCAGGTAATAATATTCCAGCACTTGAATCTATACTAGCTTGGACTTCCCAGAATCTATCATATGAAATAATACTACTTGGGGATGTCAACACTGACTGGAACAAACTCTCCCCCCTCTCCCCTAGTCTTAGCATTAACCTTTTTGTGTTCAGCCAACTTATTTCAACTCCCATCCATATCAACAAAAGCTCCAGCTCTGGATCTTAACCTCTAATCCTAATCAATACCACAATCCCAGTACTCTACCCAACTCTTTAAGCAATCACCTCCCAATCTCTGTGCAAAGGATACCATCTAATACCTCTAAAACCTATCTTTATAGAACCTGCCAAATCCTCTCAAATTTCAATGCAGAGAAGTTCAGTCAACTATTGTCTCTCCTAGACTGGTCCCACCTTTTCAACCTTCCCTAAGCAAAGCTGTTCTTGAATTTAATAACATTTTTCTAAACATCCTAAACTCTCTCGCTCCCATAAGAAAAATTAGGATCAAATCTAATCCCACACACACTGGTTCTCCAAACATTCCCTCTCCACCATGAAATTCAAATGCTCAATCTGGAAGAAATTGTCAGAGTCTAAATCTCACATGCTCCTCCTCAAATTTAAAGAACTAAGAAACCTTACAAAAAACTCATCATCCAAGACTAGAAAAATTTCTACCTAGAGGCTCAATCTACCCATACTTCCAACCCTAAAAAAGGTTGACACTCTATAAATAATACTCTCTACCCAGGAAAACCTTCTACCCCTAACCCTTTCCCTGATAAATCTCCCATATAAATAGCCTCCCTAATAAACAACTTCTTCATAGACTCAATCCACAAACTAACCCCCTTTTTTTTTTTTTCAAAACAAGTTTATTGTTTTAACATATAAGAGAAATATCATAACAATTTTATACAAATAATTAAAAATAGGTATTATTATAATATTCAACAAAACAACTAAAGTATTTACAAAGACATCCACTACAATCAGATCAATTAATTAAACTAAAATACTGTGCTATTGAAATTAGAATTTTTTTAACAAATTTTGTAAATTATCCCATACAATAAAATGTGATGTTTTTCTAGTTGTTCTCATTCTAATTGTGCTTATTTCCATATGACACATTATATTCATAACATTTTTAAATTCATTGAACGAAGGAGGTGTATCTGAAATCCAATTTCTAGTTATTATTTTCCTAGCCACTGCTAGGATAGACCATAACAAGGGAAGCTTAATCTTTTAACACATTGAGGTACAGGTGTGTTGAATAATATAAGAGACTTAGAAATAATGAAATTATCTGTAAAAGAGCCTGCAAAATTCATTAATTGACTTCCAGTATTCTTTCAACTTCATACAGTCATAAAACATATGAGCCCAGTCAACATTAATTTCTACATTACATCTCTTACATAGATTATCTTTATTATTAATTTTATTCATCATCAAAGGTGTATAAAAGATCTATGTAAAAATTTCCATGTATAAAGTCTCCAGACAATGGAAGATGTAGTTCTATAAGCAGATTCCAATATATATTGTTTATCTTGTTGAGTTGGTGGGTCCCCATTAATAGAGGTGAAATAATTCCAGTATGCATCTACATTGTAAAAGTTTCTTGTCTGATAATTTTATGTATATATGAAAGTTTACCTTTATCAGAAACTTTATGCTGTAAATTTATTATCAAGTAATCAATCAGTTTTGGAATAGATTCTTTAACTGTTATAGACATTAGATCTATTCTATCAATGAGATGTTGTCTAAAGATCTGAACCTCTAACCAGCAAGTTTCTCTTAGATCAAATTCTTGTTTTAAGAAATCTAGATTTTAACTTTATTATCAGATATCAGCTGATACCAGTACTTTAGATTATTATCTATAGCTAAATGAGCTCCTTCAGAAGTAGATGACATAAGCATACCCTGAGTATAAATTATAGGAATACAATAAAATTCCATTCCCTATACTTAGGGTGCATGAATATAAAGTTACGATAACTAATAATAATATTTAATGGGTAACAGACCATATGTTTAGGTGTAATAGGTGAAGTACAAAATTCCTTTAGCAACCACAACATGGAGTTATTTATAATCATATTTTTATGTGTTAAGGAGATTTTCATGAAGTGCATACTAATTAGCTCCCAATAATCTTTCCATTTTGACATATGACCGATCTATTAATAAAGTAATAACTTTTATAATAGAAGAGATAATATATAAATTAAAGTCTGGAAAAGAAATACCCCTTGAGACCAGCTATTAGTATGTTTCTTTAATGCAATCCTAGGTCTATTAGGTGCCCATAAGAAATTTAACATTAGTGTATTCAGTTTCTTGATAGTTATTTTTGTAGGTGAAAGTATTATTGATTGTATTAAGTATAAAATCTTGGGGAATATTATCATTTTAATAATTGTAAGTCTCTCCTCCATAGTAAAAACATATTATTCCAGGTATTAAAAAGATTTTGTATATTAAGAAAACAGGTATTATAGTTATTATATATAATAGATTTAATATCTTTAGATAGTATTATACCTAAATAAGTTATCTGACCTGAGTTGGGTACATATTTAGTAAAATCACTAATGGGAGTATTTTTCTTGTATATATAGGTAGTATTTTAGTTTTTCTTCATTGAATATTAAACCAGAAATACTTTTAAAATTCATCATTTTATCAAATAAAGACTGCATAGAAGAATTAGATCCTGCTGATGTAATTAGAACATCATCTGCAAAAGTTGAATTTTGATGTTGTATTTTCTTCTATTTCAAAACCCTCTATGTCAGTACTGTTTCTAATCAAATTAGCCCAAGGCTCCATTACTAAAGTGAATAATAGTGGAGAAAGTGGACATCCTTGCTTTGTACCTTTAAGAATGGGTATTTTTTGTGAAACATATGTTCCTACCTTAATATAATCCAGCGTTCCTTTGTATAAATGCTCAATTAAATTTACAAATGCATCAGAGAAATTTGTGCATTTCAGTAAGGTAAACAGATAGTCCCAACTTACTGAATCAAATGCTGAACCTATATCAAGACTAATAAGTGTTAAATCTTTCTTTTTCCTATTTGCAAAATCAATTAATGTTAAAGTTCTTCTTATATTATCAAAAGTATTTCTATTTACAATGAAGCCCGCCTGATCTATGTCTATAATGCCGGGATAATTGTCTTCAATCTATCAGCAAAATACTCATAAACATTTTATAATCAACATTAAGTAATGAGATGGGTCGATATGAAGAACATCTAGTTGGATCTTTATTAGGTTTTAAAATTGGTGAAATAAATGTATATTGCCAAGATGGGGAGTTATTAACTCAGTTTGGGCCAGAATAAAAACCTTATGTATTAATGAATATGTAGTTTTAGAAAGGATTTTATATATCTCTGGTATAATACCATCATTACCCGGTGCTTTGTTTGATTTAAGCTTATTTATTTGTGTAATAACTTCTGTATATGAAATACTCTTGTCCAATAGTTTAATCTGTTGTTTATTAAGCTTTTTATTCATGTTTGTGGTTATAAACTCCTTTATTTTATCTTTAGGTTCCATGTTAATGTTGTTATGGTTAATCTTGTGAAAGTGATTTCTAAATTCATCCAGTATTTCTGGTATACTAGAAACATTCTTCTTTTTCCTTAGAGAAAAGATTTCTTTGATATGGTTTTGTTTATTCAATCTTTTGTTTTATTTTTAAGTCTATGTAAGTATTTGGGGCTTATTGAATAAGACAAAAACTTGTATTTCTCTAAAGTTATTTTAACTTTATGAGTTAAAATTTCTTTGTATTTCTCATTTAGTTTGTTTATTTCTTCAATAACTTTCTTGTCCATAATATTTTCTTTATTATTATGTTTATAAGAGTCTAGTTTACTTTGAATATCTAACAATTCCTTATCCCAAGATTTCCTTTTGTTATTATACCATCTGATACTTTGTCCATATAGATATGATTTTAAGACATCCCAAACATAGACAATGGAGACTTCAGGAGTATTATTTATGTCTAGAAAATGTTGTACTTCTGAAAGTATATATTCTTTATAGTCTTTAGCTGAGTTAAGTATGCTGGTATCCTTTTGATCTGAACATTATGAGTATTTTTATCATGAATTGAAAACAATTGAGTTATGATCAGATATAGGACATGAAATGATTTTGGAATTAATTAAATCTGTTACCATCTGGTTAGAAATAAAGACCCTATCTATTTTTGAATAAGTTTTGTATCTGTTAGAAAAACGTGTATGGTAATGATTTTGACTCTATCTGATTATTAATATCATTCAAATGATAAGAATTAGCAAAATCATTTAAATGTTTTGCATTAGATGTAATTCTTCTTTTCTTTATAGTGGTAGTATCACTTTCATGTAGTATACAATTAAAATCACCAGCTAAAATAATATCCCTACAGAGAATGATATGATCTTATCAATATGATGTTTCACTGTATTAATACCAATTCCAGGTATCCAATATACATTAATTAAAGTGTAAGTCTTCCCATTAATTTGTATTGTAACCATACAAAACATTCCTTTGTCATCCTGATAAGACTTAATGGTTTTAGGAATGGGTATACTTTTATTCCATAAAATAGCCACTCCTCTTTTTTCTGAGTGTGCTCTGAACTAACCAATACTGTATACTTATTAGTGGCTAGTTTATCAATAT
The DNA here is from genome assembly GCF_019279795.1 of Protopterus annectens. NCBI lineage: Eukaryota > Metazoa > Chordata > Ceratodontiformes > Protopteridae > Protopterus > Protopterus annectens. Next base: position 1,690,263,329 of record NC_056731.1, on the reverse strand, counting down.
CTTTTTCAAGAGATGGGTTTCTTGCAGGAAGACTAGATTGGCCTTGTGTAGATTAATGTATCTTATTAGGCTTGCCCTTTTACACGGATTATTCAATCCATTAATGTTTAAAGAAATTCCTTTTAAAGATGTCATTTGGCATTTTTAAAACTCAAGAATCTTATGATCGAAATAACAAATAACAAGATAAATAATGTTACATCTCCTCTTTTAGGTGTACCTTTAAACATAGCTGTATTTATTAAATCTCTTATGGGATTTTGTATAGGATTCAATTGTGTTTGTAGTGACAATGAGTGTACAAAATATATTGTGGATGTCAAAACTATATACATATAACAATGAACAAGTGAAAATAATGTAAGGATTAAACCTTGCATCCCGCCTGAAGTTGAAAACTCCAACTTAGAGCAGTATTTACTACTCAAGTTAACCCCCTACCCTAAGCAGCAGTACCTCAGCTACCACCTTATCAATTTAATACTAGTTATATTTAACTGAGGTTAACAGTTTTCAATTCAATTATCTATCAAGACAAAACTACACATTTGGTAAAACAGCGTCATATAAACTAAAATAAACTTTTTTTTTTTTTTTTTTAAAACTGTTCATACTATTATATAGATCTATGTAATATATAACACTTGTATTCTAATAGCATTCAAATAATCTTAATGTTAGAAATCAAGAGGAGAGAAAATTATGTTCTAACATTCATTTAAATCAAAAACTTTGGCTAATATGATTCAGACATTACATGCATTAAGATGCATCTATTTTCTGTCATGTGAATTCTATCAACAGCTTCCAAAAATCTTGAATTGTTTGTATATGAGCATTTACTTAAACTCATTATTGTCAATAGAGTAAAATATTGTATTCATAAAATTATTATAAATCATATTGCATAGTTATGCAGATTCTAAGAAACACCTGCGTTATTACCTAAAAAAAAAAGCCATCACACACATAAACACAGACACACACACATACATATACACACACACATATACACACACACATACCCACACACACACACACACACACACACACACACACACACACACACACACACACACACACACACATACATATACATACACATATACATACATACACACACACACACACACACACACACACACACACACACACACACACACACACACACACACATATATACACATATATCTGATCTCACCGAGCCATGCCCCTGCAGAGCACCATCCCACTTGCCATCCCCAGAACAAATCTGTCCGCTTCACACAAAATAATGCACAGCAAACACACACTAGCAACCAGATTTTACAATCATGCTAACCTACTGCTTTAAAATATATCACATGACATTTCTTCCAGAATAGAGTTATAAGATTATTTATGATTATCAATCAGATGAATTAAATGAGTTATAGTAAAGTATATGTTTGTGACACAAGTTTTTAACACAGATTATTATGCTACTGTTAAGTAGATTTTCAAAAACATTTAAATAAATTTTCATTTTCTATGCCTTCTAAAATAAGATATTTACTTGCTACAAGAAACTACATCATCTAAACTCATCATAACTGACACATTTTATGAATAGAGTATTTTTCCTGAATCTGTGGTGTGTCAGTGTGATAACCTTGTCAATGTTTATACTAACTGCTTTCAGTTTCTCTGTGAAAATTCTGTGAGTGAAGCTTCTGAGGAAACTCATGGACACTGTGCATGAGACAGCCCACATCCCAGATTGTCTCCCTTAACATTTTGGCGGGAAACTTATTAAAACTTGTGGCAAACATTCATTTTGTCAATAGAGTAAAACATTGTATTCATAGAAATCATTACAAATCATATTGATAGCCATGCAGACTCTCAGAAAAAAAGCCATGACACTCACACACACACACACACACACACACACACACACACACACACACACACACATATATATATATATCTGATCTCACTGAGTTGTGTCCCTGCAGAGCACCATCCCACTTGCTGTCCCCAGAATAAATCTGTCTGCTTTATACAAAACAATGCACAGCAAACACATATTGGTAACCAGATTTTACAATCATGCTAACCTACTGCTTTAAAATATATCACATGACATTTCTTCCAGAATAGAGTTATAAGATTATTTATGTTTGTCAGTCAGATGAATTAAATGAGTTATAGTAAAGTATATGTTTGGAACACAAATTTTAACACAGATTATTATGCTGCTGTTAAGTAGATTTTCAAAACATTTAAATAAATGTTTCATTTTTTATGCCTTCTAAAATAAGACATTTACTTACTACAAGAAACTACATCATTTAAACTCATTATAACTGACATATTTTATGAACAGAGTATTTTTCCTGAATCTGTGGTGTGTCAGTGTGATAACCTTGTCAATGTTTATACTAACTGCTTTCAGTTTCTCTGTGAGAATTCTGTGATTTGAAGATTCTGAGGTAACTCAAGGACATTGTGCATAAGACAGCCCACATCCCAGATTGTCTCTCTTAACATTTTGGGGAAACTTATTAAAACTAGTGACAAACATTCATTTAGCAGTGTAAATGCATCTAAACATGACAGAACCTCCACAATGTATTCCACAGATCATCACAGCCTCTATGCAAGTGAAATTAAACTCAAAATTACCAACAAGCAATAAAACTCAGCATTCTTCTCCCAACTCAATTTTCATGCAAATCCTATTATTCACTGTGCCCACACAGTCAAAAGCATTTCTATATATTAATAAAGAAAAGAAAAGAGAGTAGAAAATAAAAGGGAGTGAGGCAGAAATAAAAAATGTAAGAGAAAGCTGTAAGAAGTATATACAATGGAATGTTACTTACTGTTTATATTAATAGAGTTAAAAATAAAACATATTATTTACTCTTATTTAGTTCTGATTATTATTAGTTAAAGCATGACAGATTATTTACAAACAAGCATAAGCAGTATAATCAAGGAAGTATAATTAGAAATAGCATTTGAAGAACTTATAAACTTTTACAAGAAATAAATATGTTATTATTCTATTAATGATATTTTCATTACTGTTCTCTCCCTGCCCCCCACCTTTACCCACTACATAATCTAAATAGAATGTCATTGTTTAAACAAAGAAAATAATAAAAGAAGAAGGAAAAAAAGATAAAGATAAAAAATGTATCAAATTACTAACCTTACTTTTTCAGAAAGAAAAACAAATCAGTCACAGCCTGCCATTAAATCCTCAGGCATTTTGACTGGTTATGAAACAAAACATTTCTTTGCACATAGAGAATAACTTTGATTAAATCTTTTCCAAAATATTTGTGGCTTTCTGGAAATGCAGGAACTATATTCAAAAGATTAATAATGAACTAAAATGATGAGAGAGAAAAAACATATAACAAATCATTTGTTTTTAGTCTCTTCTTCTTCTCTGAAGTCTTCCAGGAAGCTTCAGTTGCCAATCTCTTTAATGAAGAACTAGCCCATTCCATTTCTTCTATTTTATCCAAAATCCTTTTTTCTTTGACAAACAGTAAAGCAGAGTCTAAATCATCGAAGACCTTAGGACCATCAGGAAGGAAGATTTTAAGCTTGGCAGGAAACAGAAGGTATGTTTTAAACTGCTTTTTTAAGCTCCCCTATTAGTGGCAGAACAACTTTTCTTTTAGCAATTACCATGGAAGAATAGTCATTGTCAAAACGCACAGTTGTCTCATTAAACTTAACAGGAGCTTTAGCCCAAGCAGATTTAAGAACCATCTCTTTATCAAAAGATGATAGAAATCTAACTATAACTGATCTAGGATAGTTTTTGTTAGAGTTGGTATTAGCTATAGGTCTATGTGCTCTTTCGATACCAAAAGAGAATGCTTCTGGTAAATCTAAAGTTTTAGGGAGCCATGTTGTTAAAAAAGAAGTAATATTGTTACCTTCAATATTTTCTGGCAGTCCAAAAATCCTAATGTTATTGCGCCTAGATCTATTTTCCAGGTCATCCAGCTTTGTTTGTAAATGTGTATTTTGTTTCAGCAGAAACTCAATGTTGATTTCCTCTTCTTGTATTTTATTTTCCATGTCATTCACAGCTTCTTCTATGCCTGTCATCTGGATCTTCTGTTGTTGCAGGTCCATATGTAACAAGTCTATTTGTTTTGTAGTTTTTCTATGAAAGTGTCTATTTTAGTATCCATTTTATCCATCTTAGCAGTAAGTTGCTGGACTATAATTATCAGGGACTGAAGTTCTTTCTTGATGCTGGAGTCTTGAGAATTTGTCTTACTGGAACTCATTTCAGACTGATAAACTGACAGGAAAATTTCCAAAGTAATTTCTGACAGGAATATTATTAAGATTTCCTTTCTTTTTTAGATATAGTTCAAGAACTATATAAAACAAACATATTTAGAAAGAAAATTACTTCAAGAATTAATTTTTTTAAGTAATTAATTCCTGTCAATGTAATGAAATTGGTGGAGCTGAAGAAATCTGCTGCTATCCTGTGTTCATCCTTGGCCACGCCCCCCAAACTAACCCCTTCTGACACCCACCATTCTCATACCACCACCCCTACCTCCACCAGCCCCCACTCCACCTTTCCCTGAAACCCATTCCCACAGCCTACATAAACTCCCTTCTGCTGAAGCTTAAGCCATGCTATCCCTCATTTGACAATTTAGCCCCCCCATTTCTCAAGCTTGCAGCCAGTGCCATAGCTTATCCAGTATCCATCCTTGTAAACAACTCCATTTAAGAATACATAGTCCCAGAAATCCTTCTATGCAATTCCACTTCATAAAGGAGGTAACTCCACTGACCCAGCTAATTTCTGCCCTATAACCATCCTCTCACCTTTTTCTAAAAATCCTAAAAAAATCCATTCACTCTCAGCTTGTCAAATACTTACTCCAGGAAAATTTCCTCACCCCCTCTCAACACGGATATAGGCCCCACCACAGCACCTCCACTACCTTTCTTTCCTTTACACAGACCATAGCCAAAGCTAGGGATGGCAACAAACTGGTGTCATGCCTATTCCTTGACCTCTCTAAGGTTTTCAACACTGTTTCCCACCCTAAACTTATTAACAAACTAACCAAACTCAACCTCTCTGCTTCCACTATTAACTGGTTCTCTAGCTATCTTACTAACCTTCAGCAATCTTATAGACATCCACCTGCTGTCCCTTCTTACCTACCAACATAGGTGTTCCCCAAGGATCCATCCTAGGCCCCCTTCTCTTTAATATTTTTACTAATAACCTTCACTCCACTTGCTGCACATCTTCACTAATCCAATATGCAGATGACTCTGCTCTTATCACCCATTCCAGTAGCCCTACTGACCTGCACTCCCTGACACATACCTCATTCAACAGCACTGACCACTGGCTAATCAATAATCAACTTATCCTTAACCCAGCAAAAAACAAGTTACTCAATGGCCAATCTTAGGACATCCTTCTCTACCCTTCTCTATCTCTTCCTAGATAACAGGATAATTCATGCAGACTCTCATACCAAACTGCTGGGGGTCACTATTGATGATCAACTGAAATTTGACATTCACATACAACAGTATAACATATAACAGTCCATAAAAAAGACCAACCAAAAACTTGGACTGTTGTACAAAAACAAAAAATTCTTACCTATTGCTTGTAGGACCTCCATTTCCCAAGCCTACCTCCTCCCTTGCCTTCTCTATGCCTCACCTATTTTTATTCACCTCCAAGCAAACCTTTTATCTAAACTCAATCAGAAATACAACCACATAGCTAGATTTGCCAGTAACCTACCATACAAATCTCTCCATTGCCTTGCCCTTGAACAACTTTGATGGTTTGAATTCGCTCAACTTCTACTACTATCTCAGCTTCAAATGTCACATTCCTTACTATATAAACCTGACAACTGCCCCTCCATAGCTAACCTCTTATCCCCTTACAAACCTTTTCAATCCCTCTGCAGTACTGACCAAAGCCTACTGGACACCTACAGACCCAAGAAAACCATAGGCAAATTATTCTATGTCTCGAACATGGAACAAGCTCCCTAATCGTCTACGCTCTATCCGTTCTCCCAATATTTTCAAAAGAGAACTGAAGAGTTACCTGGCCAACTCTCCATCTTGTACCTGTCACCACCCCACCTAACTATAACCCATCCAATTTCACTAGATCACAAATTTGCTTGTTGCTTTTATATCCACCTATTAATGGTTGATTGTCCTTATTTAATGACTTCATCATACTATGTACATTATATCTTCTATATTACATATGTATATATTGTATACCTCTGTAGATATTTGCATCACATTTCTTTGATTCTAATGATTGTTGCATTGCTATACATTTTTGTAACTTGTTTTCTTTATATGGAGCTTTTCTCCTCGGGTCTCCACTGAAAATGGGCCACCAGCCCAGTGGACCAACCCAGTTAACAAAGGACAAATAAAATAAATAAATAGAAGAACCACTAGATTATAAATGTTAAAAGCATACAGGAGATAATCTCATGGCAAAAAGCCAATGTCCAGCATGGAGTAAGAACTATAGATTATTAGTAGACTTTGTGAAGCAGAGGCAGTGAGAGGATGCAGAAATGGTTGCTGCAGTAGTATTAGAGGAGGAGGTGGATTATGTAGGGTCATTGTTAGCATTATGTAATCATTGTGTGGCCAAAAATTATTTTCCTGTTCATGCTATGATTTGTTAATGTCACAGAGTGCCACAGTAAATCCATCTCATAACTCAAAGTATACATAAAGGTGGTTGTGAGGTGGTATATGACAGTAATCACAGATACAATATTTAAGCAGTGATGGACTCAAACCATATATCTATCCACTTGCACCATCTATATATCACCTTATTAGCAGCCAGCACCTCAATACTAAGTACAGATGAACCATACAGAATCTGTGAAGGGATAATATAAGTTGTGTATTTCCATGGAGGTGTGTCTGGTAAAATGTGTTTTACAGACATCTGGTGTTGTAAAAATTGTCACTGCAAATGTGTGTAAAACAATCCTGAATTCATTTGCAGTAATACTTGTAGAAAAGCGCTGTCATATCTGAACATTCTACTTATCTATTTACATATTTTAGAGAATAGTGTGAGGCATGCAAGCACCAAAGGAGAAGTCTGACATTTAAATAGTGGCAGTTCACTTGCAAAAGAATGAGCTCAACAGTGTGTTGCACCAGGGCTGTAGGAATGCAATATAATTGTGTAACAGTGCACTCTTATTGCTGTCCTGTGAATGCCTGTCATTTGAAAAATGAAAATGTTCTCCCCCACCCCAAGGTTTGCTTTAAGTAATGTCTAGAAAATTGTACTCAGTAGAGTACAAACCATATGCATAGCTACACCCTAAAACAGTACAAACAGTATACATAGCTACCCTCTTGTGTTGCAAAGAAGATGTGGGTGTGAAAGGAGGGATTCGGTGATGGTGGAGTCATGTAGCGGTTTAGTACATTTATCCAGAGTAGAAGCTGACTGAGCACATGTTCACCAAACTGTAAATACCCCCACTCATACACACTTCCCATATTGAGCAATGAACCTCCTTTCTATCCAGTTAGAAAATGTAGAAAGCACTGTATTAGTCACAAACACCACAGGAGAAGTCAGATTCTTAAGGGAAGACAGAGCACTTTTTTTAGGATGACTTCATCAGTGTGTTTTATAGAGGATATTTCGGTAAAACTTGGAATAAGGAACTTGTTTGTGCATTTTAATGCATTCTTTTCAAGTGAAGTGGATACAGCAACAAGCATTACATGCACACAAAAAATTCCCATGGGAAACATCAGGCCTCCTACATTTCTCTTTACACAATGTAGAAAGCACTGTATTGGTCACAAGTGCCATAAGAGAAGTCTGACTCTTGGGGGGTGGAGAGTGCACTTTTGTCAGGATGGCCTCATCATTGTGTTTCATAGAGGATGTTTCTATAAAACATGGGATAAGGGAGATGTATACACATTTAATTGCATTCTCTTTAGGGGAAGTGGATACAGCAACATGCATTTTACACACACACACACACACACACACACACACACACACACACACACACACACACACACACACACATGCAAATTGTTCATGTTGAACATCAGATCTCCTACCAATCTAGCTATATAATGCAGAAAACACTTTATTAGTCACAATGTATACATCATCAACTAGTACAATACCTCTCTCTTCACAACATAATTGCAAACAGTCAACATGGCTTTAGACCACATCACAGTACTACTACTGCCCTGCTGTCCTTTGTAGACACCATCAGTCATAACCGTAACAACAACCTACTCTCTTCTGCCCTCTTCATTGACCTCTCTAAAGCATTCGATATGGACAACCACTCTTTATTAATTAATACTCTTGAATCCCTCTCTTTTGATACCCCAGCCACTAAATGGTTTAGTTCCTATCTTACAAACAGAAAACAGGCAGTTCTCTGTGATAACCAAATTTCTTCTCTTTTGCCTGTTTCTATTGGAGTTCCACAAGGCTCTATTTTGGCCCACTTCTCTTTTCCCTCTTCATTAATGATCTCCAAACAATAATCCCTCAAGCAACCTGCATTCAATATGCAGATGATTCTACACTCATCTGCTCAGCATCCTCCACCCCAGAACTTATCTCTCTTACTCAAAAAACCTTTAACACTGTGGAAACATGGTTCTCCAGCCGGTTCCTCCTATTAAATGCTAAAAAAAACAAACTTCTCTTCACCCCCACTTCCAGGAAGTCCCCCTTAAACTTCACCATCTCATCTAACAGTGCCACTGTCATCTCATCTGATTCCACAACTAAACTTTTAGGTATTACCATTGACAACAACCTCTCTTTCAACCAACACATTAACAACACCATAAAGCTAGTCAACAGAAAAATAGGGTCCTTATATCGTATTAGACCATTTCATACACCTACAACTAGAACTAGGATTGCTCACTCCCATCTTATATCTACTCTCCTTTATGCTTCACCCATTTTCACCAACCTCAAGAAAACCAACCTCAACAAACTGGCAACCTGTTATAATAACGTTGCCTGTTTTGCCACCGGTAACCCCTACAGAACCCATCACTGTCTCATCCTGAAACAACTAGGCTGGCTAGAGCTTCAGAACTTTCTTGTAATCCCTCAACTCACTATTGCCCATAAAATACTGTACCAACCAAATAACACCCCTGTACTCTCTCAACTCATAACCCTTTATAACAACCTTAACTCTCTCCGCTCTTCTAATAAAATCTTGGCTAGTTCTGTAAAAGCAAATAACACTGCTGGTGACTCTCTATTCACCAATTCAGTGGGTTCTAAATGGAATTTGTTACCTAGGAACATAACAATGATCACATCATTGCCTCTCTTCAAAAAAATATTAAACTGCACTTCCAAAATCATTGGCTTTGTCCCTGCAGTAAACCTGACTAACCTTTCACTTGTATTAAGCAACTTTAATCCACCTCTTACTCATGTGTGACTCTTTCCTCCACTTTCCTTTCTTTTCTTATCTCACTTAATCTTACCATAGCTTCTTTATCTGTTAACAGTCTTACTTGATCTCATTTTCAAAACTCTTCACTTCTTAACTTCTCCTTTTCTTATTACTCTCTTTGTCTTCTCCTTCTTAGCTCCTTCCCTTTGTTACCACTATCAAACTAGCATTTTTATCTTTGGGTATTTTTATTTTGGACTGTAACTGAGTCTAGTAACTAATTCATGTAGTAATAATTTTAAATTGTAGAGTGTTAGTTTTTTAGGTTTTTACTAATTTTTTACTAATTCTAGTACTTTTACTTATGTTGGTTTTATGCCTTAGATTTACTTCTGTGGAGCTTTTCTCCCCGGGCCTCTACTGAAAATGGAAATATCTCCAGATAGACTAGCCCGGTCAACAAATGTAAAATAAATAAAATAAAATAAATCAACACAGGAGTAGTTTAGCTGTTAAGGGAAGAGAGTATACTTTTGTCAGGATGATCTCAGCAGTGTATTTCATAGTGGATGTTTCAGTAAAAAATTGTGATAAGGGAGGTGTGTGCACATTTAAATGCATTCCCTCCAGGAGAAAGGGATACAGCACAAAGTGTTACACAGTCTCTCTCTGTCTTGCATACACCATGTACTCACACACATTTCTTCTGTACTGAGCATTGGCCCTCCTTCCCATCTGGGTTACACAACCTCAAGAGCATTGGATTAGTTGAAGCACCACAAGAGATGTCAGACTGTTAAGGATAGAGACTGAACTTTTGACAGTATGACCTTATCAGTATGTTTCATACAGGATGTTTCATCCAAAAGTGGGGTAAGGCAGCAGTGTGAACATTTAAATGTGTTCTTCTCAAGGGAAGTAGATACCATCCATGTTGGACATTAAACCTCCTAGCTATTAGGGTTACATAATGTAGATCACACTGTATTAGTCACAAGCACCACAGGAAAATGTTGGCTCTTAAGGGTATTGAATTTGTTTCTGTCAGGATAACCTCATCATTGTGTTTCATAGAGGATGTTTCATCCAATATTGGGATAATGGAGCTGTGTGAAAAGTTCAATGTATTCTTCAGAGGGAAAGTAGATACAGCACCAATTGTTACACACACACTCTGAAATGCACTAACACACACACGGATTTCCCATCTTAGGCCTTGAACCTCCTACCTTTCATGTTATACAATCTAGAGAGCACTGTATTAGTCACAATTGCCCAGGAGAAGCCTGGCATTAATATTGTGAAATAAGACATTTGAATTTCTTTTAATTCCACTGATTAGAAGAGATGGTACAGTGCATCACAAGTTGTGCAACAAATGCATATACGTGCACAGGACAATGTAAAATCAGTATGATTGTCACATGAAATGACATACTTCTCTACTGAAATGCAGATACCATTCTTAATATATTGCATTATTTCAAGGGACATTGACATGTTCCACATTATGGGATGGCATACCCATTGACTATTGTACACCAGTGAATTATCAATCAAATATTCCTGCAACTTCAGGTTGGAATGATTGCACGCTTGTATTGTCTCATACTTGCACTACGTGCATTGGCAAGACAAACATGCAAGGAAAAACTTGGACAGTGCAATGCAAAATAACAGTGATGGATTACGTGAGAACAGGTTAACCATGCTTGTAGCACAGTTGCAAGTGTAAACACTGTAGAGCAGATATAAATTAAAGTAGTGAATTAAGTGAGTCAACATCATTCTGAAATCAAGATGTCGTGTGATAAAAATAATACAAAGATACAGATTTTGTGCAACATAAAATAATAATTATTTGATTTTCTTTTTTTCTTTTCTTTTACTCTTTGAGGACAATGATGATATGATGAATTGCACTGCTGATAGCCAAGTGTTAGAGCCTGTGTAATCATATCTTGAAGTCTTGAATTGGAAGGAAATTAGTAGTACTGTATGTTGCTCTGTGCTGACATTCACACTAATATCTGTAAAAAGACAGGCTTCACAATAGGTAGCAGGAAAATTAATATATCAGCAGGATAATGATGCATTAAGTAAAGCTGCAACCAGCATTTACATCCACAGGAGTCAGGCAACATATCCTGAATTATTTTTTCATCCCTATTTAGTCAAACATTTACAGCATGCCAAGAGGAGCATTTATACCCAAATATTATTTAAACACACCACACAGGAAGTCATAATTCAGATAGTTACTATTTGACAGCAAATGTGAATATATATATTTATCTTAATTACCATACTGACCACTGTAATCTTGACATCCAACTCTTCATTTTCTTGAAAAGTATATTAAACTGGTTAAACAGCTTAGCACAGTGGTGTGATACGTGATAATGTAGTTTATTACAGAAGAAAGATAATGATGATTTATAACAATATAAAGCCAGTAGGTACACATAAATTATGTACCAAAAACAGTCAGCAACAATTAGTTAATTGCTGAATTAGAACTCTTGAAATGATTCAAAAATCTTTCTATACATGTGAGTATTAGCTAATTACGCCACAAATGAATTATTGCTTCACAACATTAGAGTAACACAACTGAAGCACAATGACAACTTACTGAAGCAGAATTGATGAACAGAGAGATAGTGAGAGATGCAGACAGGAGTAGCAACAATATATTTTGTGGGACATGTAGGAACATTTGTATGGTATGGTATGTTATACTTACTTATTAAATCATTAATCTGTCATGATGTCTTTAATAAAGTGATTGCTATAGGCCAAATAAGGGGTAAGAGAGTGCAATAGACATGAATAGTTAACTAGGGTAAGGTTGGCTTAATAACTCTGTGTAAACACTGTTGAGTAGGCTTACATTAAATGAATAAATTAAGTGAAACAATATCATTCTGAAATCAAGATCACATGTTGACAAAAGTAATACAGACATACAAATGTTGTACAACAGAAACAATAATTATCTGATTTTCTTCCCAACTCTGCTAATCTGAATTGCACTGCTGATATTGGGGCTCCAGTGTTCTTGAAAATAATGTCTTGTTGCGCTATGCCGATGTTATCCTAAGACAATGTTTTATATGGAGGGAAATACAGATGTTTATGGTTAAATATATGATAGGAACATGAAATGTCATTATGTAACAAATTGACATACAGCTGTAATCAAACCCATGACACTGTGCAAAAGAATCAGGCTACAACAGGGCAATTATCTTAACGCACCACATAGAAAAAACTACTTTAACATTCTAGCAGCCTAACAACTGCTACATTAGCTGTTCTACAGTACTGCCTTTAGTCTGTCTTTACTCTGTATTCCTATAGTGCAGCAGATTTAGCACATATGTGCAAATGTAACTGGACCACTACAGATTAAATTGAAATCATCAGCTATTCCAATAAGAAGTTAAATACTATTCACTGTCACTCAGCATTGCTGCGCTATGCCAAACTCTGCGCAAGTGCCAAGGACATAAAGTGAAGGCTTTTTCATTGGCCATTTCTGGCCATGTGTGTTATGTGTTAATCTATTTTTGATCAGATTAAACATGTGAAAAAGGGTGACTAGAACAGTGGTAAAAATGGGGTTAGCAAGCACAGGGTAGGACAAAGGGGAAAGAATACAAGAATCAGAGGGAGGGTTGTGGGAGAGCACCATAACTTCTTCACAAAGTAAATATAAAATTGCACACACAATTTCATGACTTTACAAAGTAACCACAGCACCAGTGATGAGTGGCAAACAAGAGGATAATGTTGTATGGCCAATTGGATGAAATCTGTTGTCCCAATATGACATGTAGCTGAAGTGAAAAGCTATGGATAGGGCGTATTTTTTTCTGGGACAGGTGCCCTTTTTGTTTTTTGAGAGAGAGGAATGTTTGGAAAGGTGCTTAGGAATGACAGAATCAGCTAGGTTATGAAGCATGAACAGACATAAAGGACATACATTCGTAGTTTGTTAGTAGGCTAAAAACTGGGGGGGGGGGGTAAGCCATGTTTTTCTGAAAGAATAATGAGATCCTGTATCCATATAGGACATTGTGGGCCAGGTATTTATAAGCTAAATACATAAATAAGCTAAATAAGTACATACAAGACAAAAAGGGCTGGCGATGGAGACAAAAGGATGGGGGGGGGCACCATGACTTGAGATATGTAATATGATGAAGGAACTTTCTAATCCTGCCGATACATGCACTGAAGCCCCTCTCCATTGTCTCATCAACCATCAGCCCTGTAAGTTCCTGTTTGGTGAAAAAATTGCTACCACCACTACTGCTACTGCTCCCACAGGGTACTACTGCATCAGCAGCCAGGCCAGAGTTACCTGACACAGATGGAGCAGGTAGGCAGGGGTTGTGGAGGCAAAACTGATAAGTTGTCACCCTGAAGTGCTGGGTCTCTTTTTTGCTATCTGTGGAGGAATGGCAGGCTGATCCACAGTGGTCAGCATACCTCTATGTGCTGTTGATCATTAATTTTTCAGCACCAACTTAGGTAAACACCAGATTGTTAGTAAATTATAATTGTTCCCCAAAATATTACAAAAAAAGTGAGAGAGAGAAAGGCTGGGGGCAGACAAACAAATGAGATAATTAGATATACAGCATGCCACAGTATTGTATGTTTTAAATAATTTACTATTGTAACTTTTCCACATCCATATATGATGGAAAGATATTTATGTGTCATAAAATAAACAAATCTTACTGCTATGATATATAAGACACAGTAAACGTTATTTCCCTGTGATGAATATGAAATAAGCTTTCTAATTTAATAATTGTAATTGCCATGATTTACTTCATCCTGACATATTGCTGTTAATATCTATAAATACTTATCCAGTAACAATAAGTAATTTCTGCTTCTGCATACTGAACCCACGCACAGCTAAGCTGTTCTTCTCATTGCCTAATGCAAGTGGCAAGAATTACTGAGGAAGACATGCATGCTTACGATGAAGGTTGTGGTATGCCTGATAAAAACGTTAGTGTTTGAGGAAATGAAAATAAACTTCTGGCTTGAATTTGTACCTAAGTCATGTTTAACCTGTGCCTTTCTGAAGTGTGTTAATCTCTCCTGGTACACTTCATGGTTTACAGCTTTCTCCTCTGCATCTGCACAGTACAAAATGAAAATAAATATATATGGCAACATAATGATTACCTAAGCGGGTGGCTAGACCATTAATGCCACATCATAAACAGGTTATGGGTCAGTATATGTAAACAACTGTGGGGTGTTCCCAATCCTATATTCAGCCTCCCATCAGCTTAGGAGGTTTTGCTTGCACTTTTAATGTCAATATAGTCGAGACAACAGTGTTCTCCTATGCATGGAATGGCTGTTGTGTTGGAGACAGCCTTGGCTAAGCTATTCCTAGCTTCATCCTTATGCTGAGACATAATGTAATCCTCTTACAACAGCCTATAGCTATATTGCTTTATGAGAAGTGTCACAAATATCTTGGACTCTCTGACACTCCACCATTGTGACTTAAATGTAATACCATTTTCTCCCTCACCAGCCGCATCTGCAAAAAATGAAGTGAAGAAAATATGTCCAAATTGGTACCTGATGAAGATCTTGCATGTTACTCTACTGCATAAAGACCCACAGCCTTCTCAACTGCATGTGCACAATTGAAAGCAGACAGATGCCTTGGCAAACACATTGGTACTACTAACATCACATAGCAGTAGAAATGTACAACATGGCATTAAGCTTTACTATGTGCAATACTCAACTTATTGACACAGGTTCCAATGTTCAATAATGGATTGCTTTATGACATAGCTTTCAAACCTTGCAGTCTGGAAGGAGAAAGATGAATTGTGACATATTGTGATGCTGGGGCTTTTATAATATTAAAATGTTATTGTACCAGCTGTAAATTGAAGTAATTGTATAAAACATACAAAAATTGAAACTTTATTAACTGCATTGCCACAGGAGAACTACCTTTCCAGTATGGAAATTTGACATACAGTAATTTTAGAATGAATGGAGATACATTTCAGAGAGGCCAATGTGTGTGGTTTTTAATTATTTCTGGGAATGCATTCCCCTGTAAAATTCAATATTTCAGTCTATAAATATATTTCAGATAGTTGTCGTTGAACATGCTGATTAATTTAAGTTTGTTTGCATTACATACATACTTCACAAGACATAACTGGCTATAAATTCACATAGACTGCAGAGAGGAAAATCCTGAGCATATCTAAACAATACTACCTTGATTTGTGATTCACTGATCTTTACTGTTACAAAGAAGTGAGACGGCAAGTGATAGTGAGCAGAAGCTATTGCATGCCTTCACATGCGATGTAAAGGAGTTGCAACTTTTGTCTGGCTTACAGAACTTTTATGGTCAGAGCAACTTTACTATACTTACTTTATTAGTTAGTTATATATTGCTTGCATGATTTTTTTATCATAGAAGTTGATTTAAGTTCTCTCTGAATTATGTGGTTACTGATTCTGATTATTCTTTTCTTTTACAATATTTTATTCATTTGAAGCTGAATATGGTTTCTTTAAATGAGTATGCAATTAATGATTTGCTAATGCACAAATATCTTGTACAGTGTAATAAATGCTACACATATTTAAAAGTAATGGCTGATAACACTGGTGATCTGTGTTCCTCTTGTCAAAGGTTAGATGATTTGCTTACCATTGTTCGAAGTAAATCTAGACTTGATGATGATTGCACTTGAGCAATTGGCATGGCTTGGAGAGCTGTTGTTTCATATATTAATGACTGGACTGATGAACTAAATAATATTAGGCAAAGAGCAAACAGAATACATTTAGGAAATGATGCATCTGTTGTCTGCAAAGATCATTCAACCCCTTTGAAACATTTGAAACAAGACAATGCTTCTGACAACTTTGGAATTCTGGATGCAAGTATTCAGCCATTTGAGGATGTGGTTTGTTTAGAAGGAAACAAAAAAATAAAGAAAGGAAGAAGTTCACAACAAATAACAAGGAATAAAAAGAAACTGATTAATGAGTGTAAATGACAGAGAATATATAATAAAAAGGACACTGCTTTGTTACGTTACACACTGGACTCAGGGAATGATGATATTTTTCTGCTTGAAAACCTTCAGTCTACAGAAAAAGGTATCATTTTTCCAAAAAAGATGGTAGAAAAAATAGACAAGGAGTAGGTGAAAAGGAAAAAATCAAAACTGAACATGGAAGGATTGAAGAACATTACTGTAAGAAAAAGAAGAGAAAGACAGATGTTGACTACATGGCTCAAGCTGTGGATTTACAATACCAGCTGGATGAGAATTTAATGCACAATGAAAACAGTGGGATTAATAAGACTAATGGTGATGAAGATCTGTCCTTTGCAACAATTGACATGGCAGATATTGCTGTATTAGAAGCTGAAGATTCTTCAGAGTTCGCGAGCAAAGATATTCTTGTAATTGGAGATTCAGTTATTAGAGGAACTGATACTTATATTTGCAGAGAAGATAATGAACATCGAATAGTGTTATGCTTGCCAGAAGCAAAAAATAGAAAATGTGAGACAAGCCTTGGAATGCCTTAATGTAAAGAATTATGGATCCTTTTTTATTTTTGTTGGTAGAAATGATGTCATCTGCAAGGATTCTCTGACTGTTAGCAGGGAACTGACAGTCCTCTTGGATAGTATAGCTTGTACTGTTGTTAGGATCTATTTTTCACAAATCACCTATAGAAAGGACAGTCGGGTTACTGTGAATCAAAAGATTTTTTGGGTTAATACCTAAATGGGAAAAAATGTGCTGTTTTAAAAAAAACGTAAATGCATAGAGTATCCAAGTCTAGTTTTGGGCACACGTGTTCGGACAGGATGGTGTGCATTTGTCAATATTAGGGAAGAGGAGTTTTGCAGCAGATAGTCTGCAATATTTGACAAACACCAGGCAGGATTTTTGCCAGGCTGAAAATATAAATATAACAGTTCACAGATAGCAACATTTGATGCATCTCTGATGGTTGTTAATGCTAGGAACATTAATAATAAAGTTTTTTTTTTATGGAAAACGTGCAACGTTCCCACAAGATTGATGTTGTTATTGTTTGTGAAACATGGTTAAAGAACAATGACTGGAAGCCAGTTCTATCAGGGTACAAATGTTTTTACTGTAACAGAAATTCTAACAAAAAATCAGGTGGAGGTGTTATGATAGGGATTAAAGATAATTATGAGACCTGTGGTTATTACATGTTTTATGCTAACACCAACACTATAGACTGTGCAATTGTGACAATAAAGACAACTCTGGAACATATCATAGTTGTTGGAGTGTATAGACCACCAGTCAAGTGCAGATGACCTAGAGAAAATAATACATGTCTTGCATGAAACACAGAAGGGAAGAATAATATTAGCTGGGGACTTAAATTTACCAGAAACAGACTGGAATAATACTGATTCAACAATGTTAGCAAGGAAATTATTCACAATGTATATTGAGGAACAACAATTGCTTCAGATTGCAAAAAATACCTACCAGGTTACGGAACGTACTAGACATTGTTTGTGTTCCTAAAGAAATTACTGTTACATCATGTCAAGTTTTACCACCATTGATGTGCAGTGATCATGGGGTTATAAAGGTTAATTTGTTGCAAGATAATTCTGCCAAACTGAAATCTAAACCAATGCACAGGAGGTTAATTATAGATTATATGTAAACAAAACAATCACCATGTAAAACTAAGTGGAGTGAGGTGTTAAGTGGAAAAACTGCAGATGGAATGTGAAAATTTTTGAAAGAGAAATTGAACGCAAAAAAATCATAAAATGTTTAACATCAGGATATAGGCATACATCATCAGGGGGATCTATTTCCATAAGTACAAGATATCTGGTTAAAGTGAGAGGCAAAAATTGTAAGAAATAGAAGAGAGGTCAAACTACAACTTTGAAAACTTAAATAAACAAACTGGGCAAACAAATTAAGCATAGTGTGAGAGAAGATCAAGAAAATTTTGAAGAACATTTATATAAAGATATTGAGAATAATAGGAAACCTTTTTATATATACCTAAAATATGTAAGGAGTAAAGAGACACAAATTGATAAACTGTATGCAGATTCTAAAATTTATTCTCAGACACAAGAGATTATAGATATATTTACAAAATCTTATGCAGTATAGTTTGGCTGCACAAAAGGGGTGATAAGTTGTCCTAGTGACATCCAGGTAACCCCAGATACTGGAATCAAATCAGATTATATTGAAAAAGAACTGCACA
This sequence comes from Protopterus annectens, assembly GCF_019279795.1. Lineage (NCBI taxonomy): Eukaryota > Metazoa > Chordata > Ceratodontiformes > Protopteridae > Protopterus > Protopterus annectens. Next base: position 1,690,244,559 of record NC_056731.1, on the reverse strand, counting down.
AACTGGATCCAAACAAAGCACAAGGAGGAGACAGAATTAGCAACAATGACCTGAGAACACTTCGGCAAGAACTTATGGTACCATTATATCTATTATTCACTAGGTCATCTAACTATGGGGAGATTCCTCAAGACTGGAGTCATGCACTTATTAAACCTGTCTTTTAGCAAAAATGGAGTAGGAAAAATCCAGAGTCATACAGACCCTTAAGTTTACTTTCATGTTGTGGAAAAATAATGGCAAAGGTAACATTGGTAAGTTATTGTCAGAACTGGATAGGTTGGGATTTGAAACCATATATCAGCATGCATATGTTGAAAATAGATCTATTACCATTTGTAACATGATGTTCTATAACAATGTAATAACAGCTATTAATGAAAAATTCTGCTGCGATGTAATTTATACAGATTTAACTTCAGCATTTGACAGGGTCATACACACAACACTGATCAATAAATTAGTACAACTAGGTATTGATGTACTCTTGATAAGATGGATAACTGCATGGCTTACAAATAAGACATGACAAGTATTACACAGCAACTCGACAGATTAAATCCTTGGTTGCATTAAGGGTGTCCCAGAAGGCTTTGTCCTAGGCCCTTACTTGTTTAAATTGTATCTTTCAGACCTAACTTTTTCATCTGAGGTGTTCTGCAGTCTATATGCAGATGACCTGAAATTGTGTAAACTGATTACATGTGTTACGGATAAGGTACGCCTGCAAAATAATGACTAAATCGACCATTTGGGCACAGGAGAATAATATGTTGATAAGTACATCAAAAACTAAGCATACAAGATTTTGGAGACATAAAATGAAAGGTGAATATTTAATACAGCACACAATGATTGAAACTGTAGACTCATTTAAGGACCTGGGTATATAGTAGATTCAGCTATCAGATTTTCTAATCATATCAATCAATTTGTTAATGATAGTTATAGAACTATAGGTTGTAGAAAAAGAATTATAAAGTCTAGGAAATCAAAAAACAATGATGCCATTGTTTGTTAGCTATATTAGACCCAAGCTTGAGTATGGAATAACAATATGGATACCCTATAAGAAATCATGCATGAGTAAACTGGAAAGAATACAGTGATAATATACAAAGAGCATCCATGGATGTGAACATTTAAGTTATTATGCAAGACTAAAATATCTGAACTTGTACAGTGTCTCTTACAGATACCTAAGAGGAGATCTTATTCAGGTATATAGGGCATTTAGAGACAACTACCTCTGTGAATGTTTGGGGTTATCAAAAAGTACAGAGAATCATCAGACAACCCATCTAGAAGATTCTATAGGAAAAAGAAGTGTACTAATTGGTTTTCTGACAGAGTAACTGATGCATGGAACAGACTACCAAATTATATTAAAGCAATTATTAGTTTAGATATTTTTAAAAACAGCGTGGACACTCATTATGGGAACAAGTGGCAAGCTAGAAAGCCATTAATGCCCATGCTTGAAATATTTGTATATATGTAAACATATGTGATGAATCATGATGATTATAACAAAAGTGTTGTGCCCATTATACATATGCAAATGAATTTTATATTATCATCATTGTCATGTCTAGGAAATTAGGCACAATTTCTTGAGGCTATATTTGAAACAGTAATGATAACGGCTAAATTGAAAAGCTTAATTATGCAAGGATTACTGATAAATTGTGTGCAAGAAACAGGTTTAATGTTATCATTTTTCTTTAAAGTTACAGTCCTAGTATAAATATTGTAAAAATGGGCTTTTTACACCCTTGGTAAATCAATTATGTTCTTTATTTAAAGTCTCTGTACTTATACCTTGTGCAACATAGGTAGCTTGATGACAGGTGGAATTTTTCCCCTTAGTTCTCTACAGAGTGCTAAGGAAAGTGCACTGTTGCCAGGTGTGTTTGTGCTGCATAAGGAAGCCTAATCTAAAATTTTCACTTTTTTCCTTAGGTAATGAACCATGAGAGCAAATTCAATTTAAAATGACAAAAGAAAAAAAAAGAAACAAAGAAAAGTGCATATTGTGAAAATGTACAGTGTGTCCATAAATAAGATTTGAACAATGCTTCATGTGCCTTATTTCTCTCAATTCATTTCATTTACACCTTGTACCACAGAATTAGACATCTGTCAGGTGCTTTTACTGAGCTAAGTACTATCTATGTTGTGGAGGGGCACACAACAATGCCAGGCATATTTATTGTTCATAAGGCAGTCTAAACTAAATTTTTCACTTTTATTTCATTAGGCAGTGAACCGTATTTGTATGCTGCAAAGCAGAAAGCAAAAGGAAAAGACATTATAAAATAAATACTTGCTAGAAACAAAACCAGAAAGTAAATGAAATATATGTAGCAATGACCAGAGCAAGAAGTACATTCAAGTGAAACATTCATCCTTCTCACATCTCATTGCAACATAGGCATGTACTATGTGAAACACATTATCAGACTTGTAGTTAATGAAAAATAATATGAAAGTGGACAGATAAAAGAGCACATGTTGTTAGCAATACTGACAAAAGTTTATTTTTAAACAATAACACAATGATATCATAACATTTGATAAAATATGTATTCTGACAGCCCTCTGTAAAATTATCCTTTAAGTGGATTCAAATCATGCATCACATGTCCTTTACCTCTAAGCTCACTGCACTTACACATTGCACCACAAAGAAGTTACATAACAGGTGCATTTTCTTCCCTGAGTACTATACATGGTTTGTGCTACATAAGGCAGCCTAAACTAAATTTTTCACTTTTTCCTTAAGCTGTATAAGTGAATTTTACACTACTAATCAACATGCAAATGCAGGAGACAATCTGCAGGATTCAGGAATGTCCAAATTGCATGCAAGAACAGTGTAGCCACTCCTGCATGCAATATGGTCGCAGTGCAATCCAGGATAGGGTCATTTTCACATGCACGAGTGGCACTATACTGTTCCTGCACGGAATTCCATTCAGTATGCAAATCACATAATTTGCTGGTGAAAACCATGCAAATTAGGTGATTTTGCAATCCACAAACCTGCCCGGACTCCGTGCAGGAACAGTGACAGAGCAGAAATGTATTCGGTTAGTAACCGAATATATTTCTGCATCTGACAAAACGGAGGAATGACAGCTCGTGGAAAGCATGTATTATGTTGAACAGACATGCCAATGGCTAAATATAAGGCCATTGACATTAAAAGCTGCTTAATGTTTTTAAAAATTAAACTTTTTTGTTATTTTCTGGCTGATCTCGGCCGTTTAAGCTGAGGGCAGCGACGCGCAAACACGGGGGTGCCGAAAAAAAAAAAAAGGGGGAAAACTGCATTATAGCAGAAATCTGCCATTATAATGTAAACAAGACAAAGGAGCACCAGTTGTCAAGGGGAAAGGGTGTTCTTGAGAGTTGTAACTATGGACCTACATGCTGGGATATGCAAATGATGGGACTTACACAGAATTACAGATTTCCCCTAACTGGCAGCCTGCACCTAACCATGTAGGTGCAGGAACAGAGAACCATGTAGGCAGAACAAGAGGATGACTTCAGTAGGGGGTGTGTTACAGTTGCTGTAAACTGATTGGAGCCCTGCATCCCATGTCTGCCCTTAGCTAAGCAAAGCTAAGGAAGGGGGAGTGTTAGCACTGTTTACATTGCCTAAACGGGTGTGCACGATGTGCACCAGGCTTTAAACCCTAAAGAAAAAAAAAAAGAGGAAATAGCAGCAGTGTTGACATTGGAGCACTGTGAATGCATGGCGCACATTGGGGCTTCAACTACCATGAAACTGGGTAGGGGAAATAGCAGTAGGAAAGCAATCAAGAAGAACTAGCATAGCTGACAGGTGGAATGTATCAGAATCAGACAATTACACAGGCAGCAGGCTAGCACAGCACTATAAACCATGCAAACACCTTAGAGACTGGATGTAGGGGAAACAGCAGGAGGAACGCAGTCCAGGAGAACTAGAATAGATGGCAGGTGAAATGTATCAGAATCAGCCAAATATACAAGCAGCAGCCCAGCACACTACTATAAACCATACAAACACCTTGCAAACTGGATGTAGGGGAAACACCAGGCAGAAGGCAATCCAGGAGAACATAGCTGGCAGGTGGAATGTATCAGAATCAGCCAATTACACAGGCAGTAGGCTAGCACAGCACTATAAACCATGCAAACACCTTGCAGAGTGGATGTAGGGGAAACAGCAGGAGGAACGCAGTCCAGGAAAACTGGAATAGATGGCAGGTGAAATGTATCAGAATCAGCCAAATATACAAGCAGCAGCCCAGCACACTACTATAAACCATACAAACACCTTGCAAACTGGATGTAGGGGAAACACCAGGCAGAAGGCAATCCAGGACAACATAGCTGGCAGGTGTAATGTATCAGAATCAGCCAAATACACATGCAGCAGCCCAGAACACTACTATAAACCATGCAAACATTGCAGACTGGATGTAGGGGAAACAGCAGGAGGAAGCCAATCCAGGAGAACTAGCATAGCTGGCAGGTGTAATGTATCGGAATCAGCCAAATACACATGCAGCAGCCCAGCGCACTACTATAAACCATGCAAACACCTTGCAGATTGGATGTAGGGGAAACAGCAGGAGGAAGGCAATCCAGGAGAACTAGCATAGCTGGCTGGTGGAATGTATCAGAATCAGCCAAATACACATGCAGCAACCCAGAACACTAGTATAAACCATGCAAACACCTTGCAGACTGGATGTAGGGGAAACAGGAGAAGGAAGGCAATCCAGGAGAACTAGCATAACTGGCAGGTGGAATGTTTCAGAATCCGCCAAATGTAATTGCAGCAGCCCAGCACACTACTATAAACCATGCAAACACCCTACAGACTGGCTTTTCCCACAAACTCTACACCACTGGTGTACACAGATGGGGATTTTCAACTGGCAAAACTAAAAATGTTAAGAGGCTGTTGCTGCTTTACTCCATCAATATGTGCCAGAGACTGAGGATGTTGAGGAGGAGAATGCTGACAACCGATCCACAGTGAGGATGAGGAGAAGAGTGTACAGACCCAGAGTAACCTACCAGGGCCTACATGAGCTGGAGATAGGGGAGCGCTATAGGGTAGACAGGGACATTCTACAGCAAATTTGTGAGCTCTGCTGGCCACGCCTCACACACAGACTTAATCGAGGGAAACCCATCCCAGTGGATACCAAGATATGTCTAGGATTAAGAATACTAGTCACAGGTACCTTCCAAAGACCAACTGGAGATATCATGGGGGTCTCACAGGCATTAGCATCCAGGGTACTCCACCAGTTCCTGGATGCCATGACAACATATGCCAATGAGCACATTTATTTCCCCACCACCCGTGAAGTGTTGACCAGAAGTATGCGTCTTTTCCACCTTATAGCAGAACAGGGTCTATATTAGAAGACTGAAGACACATTGTAATGTTTGAAATTCATTTTTATTTTATTTATTTATTTTTTTTGGAACAGCGATTTTTTTTCCCTTGGAAAAAAATCGCTGTTCTAACACTTTGACATTGTAAGCTTTCACTTACATAGGGTCGATCAATCCCCATTTGCTTTTTTAAGCATTCGGTGATTTAATGTAGACCCAGCAGAATACCCTGAGGTAGCTGGTGCTACAGACTGCACGCACATCCACATCAAAGTACCACCTGGTGAACGGGGTAGGGTCTACATAAACTACAAGAGCTTCCCCTCCATCAACTGCCAGTTCATGTGTGATACCCAAGGCATTATCATGAATGTGTGTGCTTGCAGCCCTGGAAGCTATCATGACTCCTGCATCTGGCATTGCTCACAGCTTTATCAGGCGTTTGCCAGTAGGGACATGCCATATGGCCATATACTGGGGGATGTTGGCTATGCAATGGAGTGTGGCTGATGACACCTATCAGAACTGCACACACACCTGAACAAGAACACCATAATGAGGCACATGCACAAACCAGGAACATTGCAGAGCATGTGTTTGGGATGCTCAAGTCACGGTCCCACTGCCTTGACATATCTGGTGGAGCCTTGCAGTACTCTCCAGCTACATGTACACAAATGTTCATAGTATGTGCCATGCTACACAATATGATCCTCTAGAAACAGCTGTAGCAGGAACAACATGGGGCAGGGCCACACAGGCCCTCACCATTGCAAAGGTCACCACAGGCACAGAAGGGACTTGGAGGAGGGACTTCCTGAACCTGCCCCTAGAGACAGATAGAGGCGTGCCTAGTATGCCTATGTCTTGGCAAAGAGACAATGCATAGCACTCACACAGACACTGTAGGGACCCAGGGACTGATAACCCAAACATGTGCTTTACCATGTAGAGGGAGTACACTGTGTGCATCCCACATAGTCAGCCCTCCAGTACCATACTCAATCCTGCCCCAAGCACAAGGTAAGTCATCCTTACTATCAATTAATGAATGGAGTAGTATGTTCTGATAGTTATATCTATGCTATGGATGCAAGCATGCAAGGGAATTGGGTAGCCAAATGGGATAGCAGCAGATAGCTGACAGCTATATGGGACAGCATGAAATCCATAACAAATACTGTTGTCACTATACCAGGCAGTAGTACTCAAGGTGACAACTCCCACTGCAGTACACATGGTGGCTTGACTAACTGTGGGTGTCCACAGGTCACACCCACTGATGTCAATGAGCGTTCCCATACTCACCGCTCAGCCTCATCCAGCAGGACAGGTGTAGATGACTGGAAATAAAGGTCGGGCAAAGCTCCACAAATGCTGGCAATGGTGAACAGCCTCCCTACATACCTGCAGAGACATACTACAACAGGTCTGGCAGTTGCAGTATAGTTCTGAAGAGTAAGAAGTCTGAAACTGAAATGTAGGCCATTACAATCTAACTTGTGTACTTTACTGATATGCCTCCATTCTGCAAGATAGGGCACAATACAATACTAAATGGAAGCAAACAGAGTATAACTGAAATACTAGTGCAGTCAGTGCAAATGTGTACAGTTGTCAGGTGTGCACCCCAACCCATGTATAAATGGCAGTAACATGTATGTTTGTAGAGTAATATCAGTGGAGCACAGATTGCCTGAGCTGTCCAAATCATCATGATAAGTGGTGTATGTCCACTATATGCAGGGGTCAGTGTGCCAATTTTTTGTGAGTGTTTAATATTGTCTGGAAGTGGACAGCATGTAGGCCTGGATGTTGAGTCTCAGTGGCCTAGGTACAGTACTGTGGCTGACAAGGGCCATGTTCCAACAACTACACTGCCAACCAATCTGCTTCCCAGCTACACCTATGTTACTAGTTGTATACACTCAGTGTCCAGATGTCAATACGTGTCACTGTCACAAAGCTGGACAAGCTATGAACAGGGGTCCATACACAGAAACAGTACACAGGTGGAAGTACTCTATGCAGTGCCTAGAAAGTAACTCTGAACTGCACACACCTTTGGAATTAAATATTGAGGTTAGCATCACGTTAGTTGTCCCTCTAATATAGAAGGCTGGTTGTCTGCCCAATCAAGAGAAGGAGAAGGTCCCACTTATATCTGTGAGTCAGGTCCCATAAGCTTCCATATCACACATGCACTCAGGCCACCCCCCCCCCCCAACAGCCACACATAGTTCATCAGTCATATCCTTGCTGTTGGGAATGATTACAGAATCATCACACTTCTTTTATGGAATACGCGCAGGATGCAGCATGCTGAAATGGTGTCCCATGCAGATGTGTCCCTAGCCATAAGCAGCACTCTGTACACATCCAGCCTGATGCATCACTATGAACTAGAAGGATCGCCAGGAATACCTCACCCACTTGCCCATGTCACCCCAGGGGAATTCACTGGCTTGCAGCCTGGTAATGTATGACTGACAAAATGCAGTGGTCTGCATCACTCTCATGTGGCCTACAGGCCTCTGGCAAATGCCCATGGCTCAACCATAGTGCTGTCATATGCTTCACCCATAGTGTCATCATATGAAATGTCTTAGGGTCCTTACCAACAACATAACACATTAAGCAGAAAACAAATGCAAGGCCATGCTGACAAATGCCAGTAGCATGCCTCTCCATGTTCTAGTGCAATAATTGGGGACCAGGACATAAATACTGCTGTGATAAAGGTAAAAGTATAGAAATACATCTGAGATATTGCTCCCATACTGTTGGGAAGAGGATAGAATTACAGGGGGGGGGGCATAAAACCATGGATATCATGGAGTGTGTTGAAATCTGAAACTCAAATGTCTGCTCATACTTCTCCCTGACTGCAAACCTTTGAATGCATAACCACAAACCTGCTTGTAAACCACAGTGTGAAAGGAAATTGATCAGATATATGAGTCCTGCCTTTGGATAACCTGTCCAAATCTGTACAGTTGAGAGGTATGCCCACAGCAGGATACGTCCATTCAGTTAAGTTGAGAAATGCAGAAAAAGAGGACTCCTAGCCAGCATTGCACCAAGGTGCTGGACCATTTACACAGACCCATCACTCAATTTTCTGTAGCCACCCCTCCACAATGGCAGGATTGTGCCACAATGTCTAGTCTTTGCCTCACAATACTGGTCTCTGCTTCATTGGTCTTGTATTTCCCTGGTAAACAACTGTGAGCAAACAATGATATCTGTCAGTAGTTGATGACACAATACATTACACTGTAAAACAGTACATATGTCCAAATATCTATCCTAAAACAGAACATGTTACACAAGTAACACAGACAGTAATAGGGATCTTAGTTACACACAGTATTCCTCCCATGTTTGGACCAATTGTGTCTCCATATTGGCAACCTATCTAGAGATATCCTGCAAAAATAGCATGCTAGGTGTAGCTGTAGCACACAAAACCCCGGACTGGAGTACAACTCTCCCTGGAATGGATTCCCACAAGGAATATACAAGGCCACACTGGGCATGTTCCTACACTTAGAGAATGGATCTCTACACTCAGTACAGAAGGTCATACTGGGCATGCTCCTACACTAAGAGATATAAAGCCCATGTCTGACACCACAGTGCACCATAGATATCTGTTATCTGTAGATGTCCGTGCACACACACCAAAATGTAAACTGTTTGGCATTCACATACACACACATTGGACAGGAAAATCCACAGCCAGTTGTAGGTGGCAGATATGTGGTAAATCCCCATCTGTTTTGTGTGATACGCACACACATCTAAGGCCAATATACTACAATAATTCAAACATCCACACACATATACACATGGGGAAGAGAGACAGTGAGACAGACAGTGCCATTATGAAGCCTTTCCCTCCCAGTACACATCCCATAGCCTCACTCTACACTATCTGCTGATGTAGGTCACATTAGATGTACCTTTGTACAGGCCTCTGATCTGTAAGCTCAATAGCACATGTGACAAATGCATAACTTACTAAAGCAAATAAGCAGATATGTAGAGTTTTGAATCTCATTCCTGGCAACTGTATGCGTGTGTGTGTGTGTGTGTGTGTGTGTGTGTGTGTGTGTGTGTGTGTGTGTGTGTGTGTGTGTGTGTGTGTGTGTGTGTGAAAGAATTGCTGTTTTACTCCATCCCCACCCACTACCCATCCCATTACCCAATATCAGAACAGGTGCTGCAGTCAGTCACTGTACAAATTCCTTTTGTTAGCCCTCAGCCCTATAGGCTCTGTTGTGCTTGTGATAACTGTGTAGCAGTAGAGTACCAATAACTATTTATGTAGCGATCCTAATCACAGTCCTGTCAAATGCAAAGGTGTGTCTGTGTGTGTGTTTGTAGGTGAATGAGTTTGAGGCCATTCCCACTCACTCCATTTCACATTGCCCTCCTTTATCACTGCTGCTGATGTTACTCACCTTTAAAAATATCTTTGGACAGCTCTTAAATATGTAAGCTTTGTGACACGTCTGATAAATGTGTAAAACTCTAGTGCCATAAACTAGTTAGGTAGGAGTTCTAAGTGTGGACCTGGCAAATGTAAAACTGTGTTTGAGAGTGTCTGTAGTTGTAAAAACAGGATTTTGAGGCCATTGGCACTTGCTACACTTTCCTTTCTCCTCCTTTATCACTGCTGCTGATGTCACTTACCTTTAAAGATACCTTTGGACAGCTATTAAATATGGAAGTATTGTGGTGCATCTGATCAATGCGTAATACTCTACTGCAGCAAACTAGTTATGGCAGTGTTCTAATCTTGGTCCTGGCAAATGTAAAAGTGTGTTTGTGTGAGAGTGTCTGTAGTTGTAGAGACAGGATTTTGAGGCCATTGGCACTTACTACCATTCCCTTTCCCCTCATTTATTACTGCTGCTGATGTCACTCGCCTTTAAAGATACCTATAGACAGCTCTCAACCGCAGGTGTGGCAAATGTGTGTATGGCTATATCTGTGTTGGTCATTGTGTATATTTCTGTAGCTGATAGTATTTCTTGGCCATTCTCACCCAGGACATCTCCCACTGGCATACTGTGCAAGGCCAGTGGATGTTGTTCACCTTAGAGGAACTGTGGAGCATACTTCACCCTACTTTCTCTATGGCATGTGCAATAAATGCAGAGCACTTAAATAGAAAGACCTAGGTAGGTACTGGTTCTACTCTCAGTCATGCCAATTGTGTATGTTTGTGTGTAAGGTCAGTGTTCTGATTGCGTGTGTTTGCGTGACAAATGTGGCCATTGTTTACAGTTTTACACCATTGTACTCCCAGCACATGTGCTGTCCTATGTCCACATCCATGTGGCTGATCCCTAAATCCCCCCACATACTGTGGCACAAACATCCCACAGTCAAGGATTGCCACCATCTCACCCAACCATCTATGACCTCAGCATAATAATGGTGGGCATCTCCAAGATCAAGGATGTTGTCACACATAGCATGAAGAGTTGCATTTGTGACTCTGAGAATATGTCCAGTGTTAGATTTAACATGTGCCTCTGCCTCCATGACAGTCCAAAACATGCATCTGGTGACACCTGCTGTAGCACTTGTGGCTAGGTCATGATGGGCAGCAGTTCACCTATGAGCACCCCTGTCCATCCACATGTGTGGAACCTGCCTGTTCTCTGGTGATGGAAGGTGTATACACTATATAGTTCTCTTAGATTTACACAACAAATGTGCATCATACACATATTCACAGGTAGCATATGGATATGTTCAATATCCTTGTCTGGCCTAGTAGTGGCACAGTCAGTAGTGCTTGACAGACCCTCCTGTGTTTGTCATTTGTGAGCTGTCCTTTCCTGGGGTGAGTTAGGGTCCTGAGCTGTGTTCTATGTCACAGCAGAGAGAGGCAGATGCTATGGCCATATGTGCTTAGTAGGACATCACTACAGCAAGTCTTGCTCAAACATAAATCTTTCAAAATCCTATTTCCCATTATTAGAAAACACATACTACATTCACTGATATGCTGACTTGTTTCACATACCTTTTTATTATTTCACACTGCACTGGGTTGTATCAGAAGGTTGCTCCATGTCTTCTTGTTTCTCAATGTGGAGCACTGGTAGACAGATGTTTGGAATAGGATTCGGCATCCCCTTTCACCTTTGTAGGTAATGCTCTTGACCGGGTGATGGCCTGTGCACCAATTGGTGTTCCCCACTTGCTAATTGCATACAGAGCAGCTGGGTAGTTCTTCCAATAGCCAAAGTCATGGCAACACACTCCTATAACTGAGTACTTAATGTGGGCACTGTCCCTTTGCCTTGGCTGTGAGGAACACATCCTGGATGTGTATGGCTATTGAGTGTTACACACAGCAGGTGGGAATGACTCTTACAAAAAGACTTGTCGAGACAGGGCAACTAAATGGTGGAGAAGGTTACAGACTTAGGGACTAAATGTGAGTATTGCTGTTATATGGTGTAAATACTGGTAGTTTTACGGGCTTTGTGTGTACATGTTACTTCTGCATGAATGTCAGTCTGACAAAGTTATGTGTCTGCATAGCTCTGAACTGTAGGCCTAACCACATAATGGCCAGATGTTTGCCTTTTATGTTTGGTGTGTTACCCAGACAGGTGTTGTCCTTGGCAAATCAGTGGCATACTCTGGCCATTGCTGCCAGTAAATGGCAACATCCATTTGTGTTTCTGACTTTATATCCCTCAGAATAGAGATGTTGCAACCAACCCTGTAACAACAGTAACTTTCTCAGTGTATAACAGCAATATTTCAAATATGACCCTGTGCTTGGACCTCGGTCCTCCACTTATTTTACAGGCTTTGTCCAGTTGTCATGTAGTAGAAGGTTGAAAGGTATGGTCTATCAGTATTTAGTGCTGACATTCCTGCTATCATCCCAGTGATGCAGAATAAGACACATTAAGGGAGGTACGTGCCATACATATGAGTGCAAAGGCTGGACAGCATGTACAACTCTGTACCGTCAAGAGGTGGGTCTGCAGAATAGTAGGACATGCCTTAGAATCCGTCTGTTAGAACATGTGAGACATATTAGTTATTACATGGGCAAACATTCTATAACTGTTACTTTTCATACATTTCACCATGGGGACAGTAGTGGGTTACAATGTAATTTTCTGGAAAAGTTCTGTTTCCCAGTTTGATCGAACACTTATAACAGAACCATTGTTCTGTGAAGAATCAATTTACATTGTATCATTTGATACTGTATCCTCTAGGGGGTTAACTGAGGAGTGTAATTGGAGGCTGTTTAAGAACATACATAATTAAGTGTCAATTGCTTCCCGTATTTAAGGCAAATATGTTTTGTAATGTAATACTTGATGGCAAAACACATTAAAACATTTGTGTATTGATGGCTGGTTGTCTGTTGTTTTACTATCTTCAGTCATTTTAGTTATATTGCTAAGAGGTCAGTGTATGTCTGGCCATTGTTTATGGCCGATCCTCAGTTTGTAGCACTGTACTGTGTGCTTATTAGTTGCACTGTGTAGAGGGGGGGGCAGCACATGTCAGTGGTATGAGTCCCTTTGTATCATTACCAATGTGTATGTATGTCCATAGACTGGTCCCCCAACTTTATCTGGCATCGTCCCAAATTGTACTAAGGTGCTCTTGGCTCTGACAGTGCTGCAAGTTATTGACAGCTAAATCATTACTAATTCCACAGTCTTCCTTCCTTATGATACACCGACTGCACTGCATGCTATGGTCAAAAACATCATAAAATAGTGCAGCTCAGATGGCTTAGTGATTATATGCTTAGACTATTGTGTACAAGTTCCTGGGTTCAAGGGCTGTATATTTTGTTGCAGGCCAGGTGTATATTATTTTCTTTACATAACATGCCTATATGTGCTGTCATTATAGCAGCAAGGGGTGTGGTTCTACTGTATGGGACACGTGTATACATGGGTGGTTGCAGATGTGATATGCACTCACACATCCATTGTACACCAGCTATACTACCATGGAGACAAATATAATATACCAGACATTTGACTATTAAAATAGTACTAATTAGTTACCTTCCCTGTAACTAGTCTAGTCCAGATACAGATTTGCTGTATCCAGGACTGTATGTTAGCTTCTGAGTGTTGCCCAAGTCTGCTCTTCAATTTGTCACTTAGATATGCCAGTTCTCTCCTCTCCTGCACTTTCAATAGCTTATTACTTTTGCACTTTATCAGATGTCTTGTAACAAGTATTTTAGCACATAAAAGTGCTAACAGCACTAAGTGTTCTAAGAGGAAACAGCTCCAGTAATTATTATTAATGGCCACCATACCTCTCAAGTGTACCTCATTACGAGGAACGTACCTCATTTGGGGTCTTAAAAAGTTCATGTTCCTCAAAGTTCCTCTATGTTCCACATTAAAAGACTCTGTCACACATTCAGTGTTAGGAATTTTCTTAAGTGAAATCCATAGTAAATAGAAATGAATCATATTAATTCATTAAAAGACCTTCTTTATAAGTAAAACCAGCATATTTTAACCATCTTATGGCCTTCCTATTTGAAGTTGTTAGTAAGCCATTAGTATGTGTTCCACATTTTGCCCATTTGTCCCACATTATGAGGGCTAGTGTTCCTCATTTTGGAGATGGAAGGTTGAGAGCTATGATGGCCACACCTCCAGGCATGTCTACAGGTCAGTTCCTGTGCTTTCACCTATTAACCTGCTAAACTTGATCATCCTGAGGCAATTTAGCAACTGCCTTATGTACATTGACAACCCTCACCTCTTACTTCTCTACACTCAGACTTGAAAGAGATCCAGTTATATATAAAACTGAAAGCCAACCACTCTCCAGCTAAGACCAGAATAGTTGGTCAAGAGGAGATGGTCAACACTTGCACCTCACTACATGGAACACATAGCCCTCCAGAAAACACACCAGCAAGGTGTGGTTTGGTCAAGAGGGCAATGCCCTCATGACCATGCAATGCCAACCATGGGTAAGTCCAGCATTGCCCACACCCAGCCATGGGCTATTGCTATTATACGATGACATTATTTAAATAAACAGTACTTACCTTTCTTAAATAATGTCATTGTGTCTTGCCTCCATGCTGCCCTTCCACAGTTTTCTGGTATCCTGGGCCATTTCTGATGTACTGCACATGAGTAAGGGATGTGTTCCAACACTTATGCAGTACATCAGTGCTGTACAGAGGTAGCGACAGAGATAGGGGGATCTTGATTGCTTTTTCTAACATATCTCATACTTACCTTTCTTAAATAATGTCATTGTGTCATGCCTCCATGCTGCCCTTCTACAGTTTTCCGGTATCCTGGGCCATTTCTGATGTACTGCACATGAGTAAGGGATGTGTTCCAACACTTATGCAGTACATCAGTGCTGTACAGAGGTAGCAACAGAGATAGGGGGATCTTGATTGCTTTTTTAACATATCTCTTTATGTTATATGAGGTGATGAACTCGTATAACATAGTGAGATATATTAAAAAGACAACACAGATCTTCCTTTCTGTGTTGAGAGGAAGATCTCCATTGCATTTTTTATGATATCTTGCTATGTTATACGAGTTCTTCAACTGATCACACATAGCGAGATATGTTCAAAATACAGAGGAGATCTTCATTTCCCCATTGCTATCTCTGCAGACTGGAAATACACACAGGTGATATACGAATGTAAATAGTCCAGGCATTGGACCTTTTTCCATTTGCATACTCTCAGAGTTACAATGGGCACTCTGTTTGGGATGACCAATTAGCGTACTCATTTCTGTATGTTAATGGGCAGTCATTGTATGCTATAAACTTAAATATTTACATACACATTTATACTTTTATGTTTACCTTCCATGACATCTCCCTATGTGCTTTTCTGACATTACATTTTGTGTGACTACGTCTATGGGACACTTGTGTTTCTATGGGGGGTTCACAACTTCAGTACACTGACACTTCACATCTGGGCCTACTACACTACTCTGGTTGAGAAATATAAGTTATTTAATACATAAATATACAAATAAATTAAAGTTGTACTGATTTTACATACAAAAATGGAAATGTCTTTGCTGGAGCTCAGGCCATGAATGACTATTTGCAAAGCATACACTCTAACCACTACACTATTGCACTACTGCTTATGTTGGATGTCTATTGCCATTTAACTTATTGTGTTGTTTAAGCTGGGCTAAACATAGCTAAGCAACGGGCACACCCACACAGCCACACTTAAACTTTATTGCAGATGTGAACAAAAAAACAATTTGTTGGGAGCTGTGCTTTGCAAATGTTGATGACATATAACTTTTCACAGTATGTCTGGATTTTTGCCTTATATTCTTGGCCCACTTTTCATAAACTTGTGGCTTTCTGGCACATCATTAAAGATTGATGTTTGAAAATAATGACAGACATTTGCATTCTAGATTTCATACCCTTCAGAAAATTCATGCTAATGCAAAACCTGTTATTCTATCAACTGTCTAAGTTTGTAATAGCAATATTTAAAACTTGTCCCCCTACACTTTTTTATGGCAATGTCCAGATTTCTTACTCTAACGGGTTGAGAGGTGTGACAAGTGATCTCACTCTTTTTAAGTGTGCAGGGGATGTGTGTATTGTGAGAGAACTGCTCTCAGATACACCCCCTGTGCTCGTACACATCCCCATCTATGTATTAGAGCAGAGCAGCATGCCTTCAAGAATATGCATGGTGCGCTACTGTGCTGCACAGGAACAGTCCCTTCCATGCAGGAATAAGCTATTCCTGCATGGAAGTTTGCTGAATCCCAGAGAATGTTTATCAGAAGCATGCAAACAGCTTTTTTGCAAATAACAACTTGAAGGCACATGAAATGGATAACACTGTATCTATCAATGAGCACAGCAAGTACTGCATGACAATGATACATTCATTGTTCTCAGACCTCATTGCCACATCAGTGCTATCAGGTATGTGTTGCAATATCAGGACTTTAGCTAATGCCATGGGACTGGAAAATGGCATAAAGGAACAGCAAAAGTGTCTTCATTGTTTACACAGCACACAAAGTTAGTATTTATATACTTCATGTGACTTATCTGTCTCTCAGTTTTAGTCAGTACTGACTTTACTTGAGTTTCCTTCATCACACATTAATACAACAAAATGAATGTCAAGATTTAGTATGAACTCCTTCAGTAAAATGATCTAGGAACAGGTTTAGATCCCTGCATCACCTGTAATGTTTCCCTAAGCTCTACATCTTTACACATTATGCCACAGAGATAGGAGTGTGACAACTTTAACTTCTTCCCTCAGTACTGTTCAGTCTGCTGAGAAAAGTGCAGTTTTCATTGCACTATTGATGGCAGTCGAAATAAAATTTGTCAATTTTCACCTTGGGCAGTGAAATGCAGTTCAATACTAATAATTGCTGTCAGTCAATGAAGCCCAATGTTTAACTGCATGTAAATGATACAAGAAGCAAAGGTAGACTAAGTACTTTAAAGATACATTTCACATGTTTAAGCAACTTTTTTTATCTTGCAACTCGGACCTGTATGGATTTGAATCCTCAAACAAGTGGATTGAAAAATATCATTTAATGAGTATTTCTCATAGTCACAGACGAAGACATATATTAGCAAGGAGATAATGTGACATTATATCACGTCACACTGAAAGTGCAACAGAAACAAGTTATGAAAGTTGTCCTTTCTCATTTTCCAGTAAATGTCTGGATGACTGGGGTATTGGAAACAGTTTGGACACCCATGGACTCACACAATATTAAATAATGACCGCAAACACAGTAGATGTATCACTTCTTTTCTGTATGGTGTCCCATTCCCTCATGCATGCTTTCTTAATAGCAAGTCTATCTCTGTTTTATTGCCATATGTTATCTTTACCAATGCTTAAAATACTCCCTGAGATATGAACAACATTTCTTACTATGGGGCAGTAAGTGTGGTCATTAAAGCTAGCATTTGATTGTTAGGACTGTTGCTCTCCTAAATCACTCAATCCACTTTCAGACTTTTTGGTAAGCATTTTAGGATCATAGGATCATAGGAGATTAGTCTATCAACCCGGAGGTCATTTTAAGCCTAGCCATTTCAACCCAATGTAATACCATAGAGGTACTAGTCAATACCCATGATTGCATTTAGTGATGACTTCCCATGTCCAGGAGGGTTGTAGGCACTATCCCCGGTAATAATTTACAGTGCCCCATCCACACATCTAGGTTCCTCTTGAACACTGTCATAGAGGTGCTCTGTTTCACATGAATTGGTAGCCTGTTCCAAAGACATGGCAGCCGCAGGGAGATAAAGCTGTCCCTCCCACATGTCCTATTTAAGTCATAGGCCATATTTAAATCCCTGGAAGGGGTAGCCCTAGACCCATTTGATTTATGGATATGCAGTAAGTTCATTAGGTTTAGGTCTTGGGCTGCTCTGTAAGACAGGCATAAGTCTCCCCTAAGAAGATTATATGATATGGAGTAGAGTGACAGGGATTTTAGTAAGTCCATATATGGCACATGCTCGAGGCCCTTAATCTTCTTTGTGAGAAACCTCTGAGGTTCCTCTAATTGCTTTAGATGCTTAGTATGGTTCATACAGAATTGGGCGTTATACTCAATTATGGGCTGAATAAGTGCCAAGTATAGAGGGCTATAACTTTTTTTGCTCTCAAGGTGATGCCTTTTCTAATCAAGTGAGCTACATGGAAAGCTTTCCTTACAACATTAAACACATGGTAGTCGAAGTTAAAGTGACGGTCAACCTGTGGTCTCAGGTCTCTTTCCACTTCATGGGTACTTAATGTTTTGTTATTGATTTGATGGTGTGAAGGGACATTGTTTGTGCTAAAGGGAATGATGATGCATTTCTTTGCATTTAGTTTGAGACGGTGATGAATACATCAGTCGTTGGTGTGTGAGACCACCCTGGAGTATACTGGCATCATTTGGGGATTCAATGATTTCACCTAGTTTTCAGTCTGCAAATTTGGTCAGCCACAACCCTTTAGTTTTGACCTGAACTTCTGGAAAGTATATACCAAATAGTAGTGGACCCAGCACTGACCCCTGTGGCACCCCACTCCTAATGGAGCTGGAGTCATCCACTTTGATAGTGTGTGCCTGGTTTGTGAGTCATTTGTCAACTCATTTTACAACAAAGGGGTTTACATTCAGTTTGCTAAGTTTATCAGTAATGCCTGAAGGTGAGATTGTGTTGAAAGCCTTTGCCAAGTTGAGGTATTCTGTGTGCACAGATTTCCCATATTTAATGGCCTAGGTCACACTTTTAAAGAAATCCACCAGATTTAGCAGACAGGATCTGCCCTTCACAAAGCCAAATTGGTTAGGGTCCATGGTTTGGAGGTAACCTATGTCTTTATTAATGAGTTCCATAATGACATTGCTTTACAGATGAAGCTAGTCAGACTTATTGGTCTGTAATTCCTGGGGTCTGTTGCTAGGCCACCTTTGTGGAGGGGAATAACTGTAGCTGTTCTCCATTCCACAGGAACAAACACTGTGGTTAGGCTATGGTGAAAAGTGTACTTAGTGATGATGCTAGTTCATGTTTTAGCCTGTATAGAAGACAGCCTGGGATGTAATCTGGTCCCATAGAGGCCATGTTATTTGCCTTGAACAGGGGTTTGAGGACCTGCTCTTCAGATATGTAAGGTGGGGGAAGTTTGGGGGAGGGTTTGTTGTAAGTTAGGAGGAGATAAAGGAGTGAAAATTTCCCAAATCTATCTGCTATCAGGTTCGATATCTCTCTGTGGTCAGTGTGTGTGATACCATTGGCCACCAGTTCAGCACATGCTTGGGTTCTACCCTTTGGGTTACATACATAGCTGTAAAAGGTCTTATGGGTATCTTTAGTAGTACTTGCTAGGTTTCTCTCAAAGGAGCTCTTGGAGGATTTGAAAAAGTTGTCTTATTTGCCTGTTAAGGCTTAGGAGGGTGTTTTTCCATTATTGGATCTTTGCCTTTGTTTTCTTGGACAGCAGCTTTTTGCATTTATTGTAGAGTTTGTTGATGCTGGACATCCACCATGGCAGTTTGATTTTACTTGGGGCTCTGGCTTTGATTCTGTCTGGTACAGATGTGTTTATACATTTATGCAGGTGATTGTACAGGGCTTTAGTGTAAGCTTTGGTGTAGTTATCTCTTTCATCTTGGGGTGGGGTTTGGAATGAATTTATACCTTCACCTAGGAGAGTATAGTTTGCCTGGGTGAAGTTTTTTAATCTGATATCACCCTTTTAGAGTTCTGGTGTTAGTGTCAGTACGAAGGTGACTGATTTGTGGTCAGTTTTAACTAATGAGGGTTCAACAGTTGCAGCAGTTCACCTGTTTGACATGTTGGTGAGGACCAGATCTAGAATGTTTATACCTCTTGTCTGGATATGGACAATTTGTTTCAGTGCATTTGAATTCACAAAGTCATGGAACGTTTGTGCTAGCAAGTTTGGGCTACAGTAGGTTTCCCAGTTGATGGTGGGATAATTGAAATTCCACATAACCAATGTGTTTGGTAAAATTTGGATTGTCTTCAGTTTGGTTAAGAAGGCTTCACGGGTGTCATGACCCATGGAGGGGGATCTATAACTGGCTAGGACTTGAATGAGGGTCTTATCCACTGTAACCTGCACCTGGAGTAACTCCATGGAGCTGTCCAGTCTAACTAGACATGAGGTGAATTTATCTCTAATATAGATTGAAACACTGCCTCCTTTGGTTTTCACACATTCCTTTTGCTGTCTAAAGGTGTGGAAGGCATTGTAGCCTTGCAGGGCCAGAGTATTATTTGAGGCCTTAAACCAGGTTTCTGTGACTGCACAAACATCTACATCTTCTAGTGATAGAAGTGCTTCCAGGGAGTTCAGTTTTTAGTTTAAGCTCCTAGCATTTAGCAGCATGATCTTTAGTTTGTTCAGATTGATTAATTGCATGTTGGTAATGTTGTTTAAGAGACCTTGTGTAAAAAGGCACAATGGGGGAGGCAAGAGCCTTTGCCAGCAGTCAAAAGCTTAGGGGTGCTAGGTGCAAACCATCTCTGGCAAACCAGCAAGGTTTGTTGACCATGGCTTCCCAGGCAAACAGGAAATGGATCCCCTCAGAATGATAGCAAAAATTAATCCAGTTATTAAAATCAATAATTTTTTGTTTATACTGTGGCATCATTCTAGATGAGGGCAGTATGCTGCTCAAGGCTAGGGACATACCTACCGGGGACACATTCTCAGAGAGCTCGACAATGTCTCTCTTCATATAGCCCAGTGAGGTACGTCTCAAGTCATTTACACCAACATGAATTATGACAGAGTCATAGCGGTACTTGTTGCTGAGAGATATGAGTGCATGCATGAGTTGTCAAATCCTGGCACTGGACAGGCAGCTGACCGTGACTTTCTCCTTATCCACCCTAGTGAGTGAGACATCTGTGTATCTCACTACTGAGTTTCCAATGACAAGAAAACTTGTGAGTGTTACACTGTACAGGCCTGGTGGGTGAGACACTGGTGTTGTTATGTGTCATGCTGTGGAGACTGTGTTAGCTGTAGCAACTTGTGTTTTGGAGGTCTCTAGTGTTTCAGTAATTTTTTGAGAGAACCTCCATGTATGTGGATTTAAGTGCTTGATGTGTACTATGTGTATGAGTAGTGCTATGTATATGAGCAGTAGTACTATGTGAATATGTAGTGGTGGGTGAGTTGACAACCTTTTCTGTGTTACTGTTTTAAGTGAGAGAGAGAGCATGGATTATAGATTCTTGAAGTAAATCTTTCACACTCTGTACTAGACTATGCTATTAGTACAGGGCTGTCTGTGTACATGAAGCAATTGCTACACTGCCTGAAGAGACCCAAGTAAACAAGGTTGGCAGAAGAAACAATGGAAGTCCAACTGTCCATTATGCTAGGTTGAAGACTGTTGTCACTAGGGGTGGCTTTTAGGAAACAATCACACAGGAGCTCAGAAAATGGATATTTCTACCTGGTCTTTAAGGGAAAATTTAACTGTCTGGCTTTGGCACATAATTGCACAATAGTGTGTGGTGCTGATCAATGCTCAAACAAACAGAAACCTGCTCAGATGCAGTGCCTAAATGCCAAAAGCTAAACTTGAAGAAAACTCTAACAAACTTCAAAAGGACCAATGAGGATGCTTATTCCAAGCTCTAGATCAGTCTCCCTTTACCAGTCAGGTGCCAATGAAACACAATTCTCTCACAAAAGTGCAGATAGGCTCCTTCTAATCCAAGATGGCCAGCAAAATGTGCTCAGAAAAAACAAACCACTACAAACAGTTCCAGAAGCAGCAGGCCTGGATCCCTGACACACTCAGTAGGTGTACATCAAAGAAGGAAGACTGTGAAAACTGATTGTTTCTGTAGTCATGGTAATCATAGACATCTGTAAGCCAGTAGAAGGGAACACTTTTCAATGCTGATCCTTGCCCATGTGTATGTAATCATGTAGGTCCTTACACCATGTTTACAATCCCTACACTTAGTGCAGCTTTTGGTATTTAGGAACACCAATGATTTCACACCTAATTTGCATACTCACAGTGCTTACAGGGATGACTCTGCACTATATAAAGGTAATTGTGTAGCTAATGCCCTAGTATTGTACTGGGGAGACTGCTTTGTTCCAGAGAACTTGATACTGCTAAAAATATAAACCTTTTGTGCAAGTATTTATTTTCCAGATTGCTGTATTGTCAAGGTATGTTGCTATTTCTTACATAATACTTTTAGTTTAACAGTAAAAGTTGAATTGCAGTGAATGCTGAAAAACAATTGTTTTATCTTAAATGTTCTTTATTTTATCCCCATCTTTGGGCATTGCTAAGTCTGCATCACAGAAAGTATGCTACAGAATCCTATCTGACCTATTTTTTAGTTTGTACCTAATTTAATGTTTGCAGAGGAATTACAGTTGAGTGTATTCTAATGTTCTAGGAAGGTCTGGCATTTTACCTCTGTTAGGAGGAAAGGAGAAAATGTATTAATATTCTACAGGTTGTGAATATGGTAATGGATTATAGTAGTGAAGGTGTAGGATAGTATGTGTAGAGAAGGGTATGGCATGATTGAGGGGATAGTAGGAATAGATGTGAAAAATGTATAAGTGTAACCTCAGGAGAGTGTTTAGAGGAAGGGAGGGCAAGGTAAGTTGGAAGTGGGGATAGAGAGAGTAGAGATAGAAAAAGATATGAGTATCTGTGCTCATACAGGAGGACATCCAAGCTTTCTTGAAGTATTTTTAAAGGTTTTGAAGGAGTGCAGGTTAGCAGCAGTTTTGGGGAAGGGGGTTCCATAGTTTTTCCACAGAACAGGAGCAAAGGCTTAGGCCTGGGGGGTTGTTAGGTTTATAAGTTGAGGAGATGTTTATCTTCAGATCTGAGATGCTTATTTGGGATATAAAAGTTGATGAATGGGCTAAGAGCAAGACAAGCTAGTAGATCATGGATAATTTTGTATACCACAGTAAGTTGTATGTATTGTAGGTAGACAGGGAGTTCATGCCATCTTAAGGAATATAGGGCTTTACAGTACTGAGTTAGGTTGCATTTATGGCAAATGTGGCAATTTTGTTATAGCAGCTTTCTAGTTTTTTGTTTTTCTCAGGGAGGTCTATAAGTTAGAATTGGGACCCCATATTACAGTGAGGACAAGGGGTAGGTTTCGGCCTGGGTAATTTTAGTAGCTGCTGTAAGGAAGGTTTTATTCCTTTTTAGCATGCCTAGTTTTTGGTGTTTTTTTTAATATTGTTTTGTATGTGTACGTATGTGTAGCCATACAGAAATAACTGAGGTCCTTTTGGGAGTGGAGGAGGGAATCAAAATGATCACTACATTTTTGTATAAGAATATTTTTAATTTGCACTTGAGAAGGGGGTTGTCCTCTTTTTCTTGTTTTATTTGCAGTGTGATACTTAGCAGACTTCTTTCTTTTCCATTTCTCACATATAGGCACTTCTGGATTGCATTCTTCTAGCCCACCTGCACATGGTAAGCACACATTTGGTAATTGTTACTACTGTATATAAGGTAGATTCAAGACTGTATGAGAGTAATGTTTGTGTTGCTATACCATCTGTTTATGTTTAACATACCTTTTTTATAAGAAAATATGTGATCAATTTTATTCTCCCTTTTCTGTGTGTTGTGTTTATTGCTTGTTATCATAGGTGATCCTGAGAGTAGAACTACGGAACACCTACCACCTAATGTTGGAGTATTGGTAGCCTCTCTTGAGGGTGGTGACAATGACGAGCCAAGGTAGGGCAGCGCAGAAGGTTAATCTGATACTGAGGTTGTGGCTTCCACATCATATTTTGGACACAGTCAGTATGCCTTCCCGTACCTATGACATAGAAACCTTATCGGTTCATAGATACTAGCCTAACTGCTCTTGTGGGCCATTTTAAGCCTATCCAATTTCCCTTTCAAAGATGAGACTCCTACCCTGTATCTTATGTCTGTGAGGTAAACACCTTATCTATTATATGGACCCCCATCCCTGACTTTTGATATAGGACAGGTTGAGCGTGACAAAATTGATCAGGCTAGTCAGGTTACTCTGGTTGCAAGCAAGTTGCATCTTCTAGTAGCCATTGTAAGGCCATGGTGCCACACAGGAGGGTTGGTAGGGGTACTCAGAGGATACCTGCTGTCCACCCTCCTCCTGATGCTGATGTGTCATTAGGTTCCTCCAGATGTATGTGTAGGGCTGTAATGGAGGCACAGGCATGTTCCACCAAGGCCTCAGTAGAGATAGTGTGAATACTAAATGTTGTGCATTCTGACATGAGTGACTCCCTGAACTATGTGAGCAACTCTATAGACAGGATGAATACCACAGTGGATCGGGCAGTGTGTGTGATGGAGCATCTGTTGAGGAGGGTGGGCATTGACATGGTTGGAGAGCTGGTACATCTTTTGGATTTAGCAGATGCAGCCATGCAAGATCCTACTTCTATTGTGAAACTATATTCACTGCTCTGTCAGTGATTCTGGTATCCATACATGGTTGGCCACTGGGCTGTGGTCCTGGACATAGTTGTGAGGAGAACTCATCCAGAAGACATTGCTCACTTTCAGTTAGCACTCATATTTCTAGTTAGAGCCATGAAATAAGCAATACACCTCTTGGCAGAGGTGGTTCTCTTGGTTGAATATAACAGTGCTGAACTGAGTACTCTACCATGCATGACTCATACCTGTCTGAGATGCCAGGATGTAGTGCTAGAACAGTGCTTGATTGTGTTCATGAAGACACGCACACACAGAAAAAAAGTTTTTCACATGCCCATACAACTTCACACACATGCAAACTATCTAATCAGCACTGTTGAGTGTTATACATCTGTTGTTACTGGCTATGAACACTGTTTTTATTTGTACACACTCACTTCTTTGGTGTCAGCCTTGCCCTCCTACCCCACCCCATGCAAATTATGATTACTGTGGCCTGCCCTTTGCACATGCTTTTGTGATTTAGGGTGGTAAGTATATGTGATGCACACAATGGATAGCTAATGCTTGCTTATTCACAAGCATTACAGAAGAAAGTTGTTGATTTCTTGTTCCTATTCATTTGTGAACAATTGCTTCTATAATTGTTGAACCTCATTGTATTTCAATCAGTATTGTTATAACAGCACAGGAAGCATTACATACTGCAGTCTTGCTTCTTGATATAGTTGTGCAAATGAGGCTATAACTGACCTGATCCATGTTCTGTAGATGATGGTGAATTGAAATGCTTGATACATGGTATTGCTTGTAATATATAAGTGTATATAGCAAAAATATGGCTGAGGTGATATTACTGACATAACTACACAACTCAGACAAATGCTCTGCTTAGAGGGATATACATATTTCCATATGACAGAAATCTGTCCTATAAATTACCTTTTTTCTTTACAGGCACCACACTTACATTGTCATTAGTGCAGGTACAAATTGTGCCCTTACAGGTTGTCCCTGTCTGATGTTATCGGAACACAGCCATTACATGGTTAAGTAAAGGTTGTGCTGTTTGAAAGGCATCAATTTTCCTATTTGTATGCAGGTGGAATCTGTGCTGTCCTTTCCCTTATAGCCAGAGCCAGGGCATACTGTTCTCACCTCTGTCTGCCAGTGCCATCTGAGCTGGCGTTCCTCCCTCAGACTTCTCTTTTGTACTTGCTGCTGCTGGCCCTGCCTGTGGTTTTTGTAACTGTGGTCCATCCCCTTATTGTCCTTGTTGAAGATGTTTCCTGTTTATTATATTGCGTAATATTGCACCGGCTGTAAGTATTTCAGCAGAGTTTCCTGAGACATACCACAATGCACCACATGATGTGTCTAGACAAAAGAACCTTGATTTCAGCAATTCAAACACATGATGTATGATATTCCCCATTTTGAGTATGGGCCTCATTGTATTCTTACTTAGTGGGGTTTTGTTGGTTTCTCGTGGGTTCCATAAGCCTGGGCTACAGCTTATAAATGCATCCCCCACTAAATGCCTTTGAGAAATGTCATCCCTAGTAAACCTGGTGTACAGCTCACAAGCGTGTCATATGTAGGAGTCATGGAAACTTCCTGGGTTACCTGCAAAAGCAATGTAGATGATCCTTTGGACATTATAGATAACCTGACAGTTAATAGAGTGAAAAACTTTTTTATTGATGTATCACCTTCCCTTTTCCCCAGGCATCCATCTAAGTATCTATCCCCGAGATCTACTGCTATGTATAGTAGATTCACCCACAACATTTTGATGCCATTTTTATAAAACAAGTAAAAAATATAGCACTAAAACTATTTCCATGAGAGTATCTTTGCCTCCCATAACCCCCATGAACGACATTTCCATGTGACCCTTTGCTATGTATTCTTACATTTGAAGCACCACTAATCAGCAGTAAGATGTGTTACTCGCACTGGTTAAAGAAATGGGATCAGAACTGCCATTTTTGCAATCCTGAAGGTGACAAATGAGTATACTGTCTAGCAACCTGACTAAGCAAAGAGTGAGTTTTCCATGTGCAATCTACTGTGTTAATGTGTTAGTGAGATTAGATAGGCTGGGCTATTCATGCCACAGAACAGCTTTCAATAAGATAATACTTTTGCGATTCTTCATGTGGTATTCTAGAACACATCTAGTTTAGAATCTTTTATTTACAAATTTTATTGAGTTTCATTGTATTGCATTACAAACGATATGTGGACAACCAGGTGAAAAATGTGGTTTGAGTGTTCTAATATCGACCCATTTTTAGCAAATGCTGAAAATATCGAAGAAACAGAAAAGCAAATGTTTTCCTAGGGAAAGAATTCGGTTGTCCGTTTCTGTTGCTTCAGTATTTCCAGCGCTGTGGTTGAAAGTTACAGGTCAGGTTCAGGTAAGTGTACGATTGTGTGGACGTGAGGGTTAGGGCGGGTTAGGTGAGTTAGGGTTAGGGCGCAGGTCAGGTAAGTGTGCGATTGTGTGGACGTGAGGGTTAGGGCGGGGTAGGTGAGTTAAGGTTAGAGCACAGGTGAGGTGACTGTGCAATAGTGATGAACCTTAGGGTTAGGGTTTGGGTTAAGGTAAGTGGATAGTTAGTGGTGTATGTATAGTTTAGTGTAGGGTTAGGTATAAGAGTTTAGGTGTATGTGTGTGGATTGCTGTTTGTTTGGTGTGCTTGTGTTGTGTGTATGTGTTTTAGAACAGCAAATTTTTTCCCTAGGAAAAAATTTGCTGTTCTGTATGTTCAATGTTTTAAATTTTCAATTAATAGGGTTCAATATTAGAACACTCGAAATTTTGAAAGTTCGGTGTTCTAATATAGACCCATAAATGTAATACTTGATTATTTAGTGCATAAAAACTTATTATTTATACTGCTTCTTTCAAGGAAAATTAAACCCGAAAGTAACTGGTAAAGCAAGATATAAGAAAACTGCAAAAACTGGTATGGGTTAATTAGTCATACACGGTTACTAAAGAAAATGTTTCCTTATATGTAATTTTATAATAACTGTAATAAGGATTTCTATTAAAAAGAAAGAGAAATTGATAACATAAAGGAATACATGAAGGAGGACTTACAAAATAAGGGTAAAGGCTTATGATAAATGTGAAAGGGCTTAAAACCAAACGGTCACTGAAATTATACAGGTAACGACTCTTTCTGAAACTGACTGATTACCATAAGGATGGCGACTGTAAGGCTGAGCATTATGTAAATTGAATAACGCTGTCGAAAACAAAATAGGAGCACTGCCCAACTCAAATTTTAAATATATCGCTTTTTATTAGTAATATCAAACTTGCTAGCTCCATTTCAACTACCTGGTAAATAGAGTCAATGTAGTCTTGCAAGTGATAGACTAAAATACTCTTCCATCTCAGTTGATATATTTTTAACCTGCACCTAGCTTTTTTCTTATTAATATCAAACTTGCTATTTCCATTTCAACTACCTGGTGAAAAGAGTCAATGTAGTCTTGCAGGTGATAGACTAAAAGACTCTTCCATCTCAATTGATGCATTTTTAACCCACACCTAGCATTTGTATTATTAATATCAAACTTGCTAGCTCCATTTCAACTGCCTGGTGAATAGAGTCAATGTAGTCTTGCAGATGATAGACTAATAGACTCTTCCATCTTCAATTGATGTATTTTTAACTCACAACTAGTATTGTTCGAAATAGTTGTCTTAATTTTCAGGAGTTCCTTTGGGTAATGGTTCAGTGAAAATAGCTTTCCGCTTAACAATACTAGTATTGTTCCTTATTTTTTGATTATTGTCAGAATGCCTTTTCAGAAAGTAATAAGATCTACACAGCCCTATCATAAATTTCTGCAATTCCCTTCTGCTTTAGAATTACACCTTAGTATATTCTTTTGCATGATTTTATGCATCTACCTAACCTAAGAAGATGAGGTTTGGTTAAAATGTGCCCATGAAAATGGTGTGCAGTACAGTAAATATGCTTTTGCATTTATGTTATGCGTTACATGACTGATAGCTGTATTATTCATGACATCCACTCCATTCTTCCTGTATGTTCAGAAAAATTTAAGTCATTTATTATATATGTACATTTCCAGATAATATAACTATAAAAAGTATTTGACTGTTCCAGATTTTGGTTTAATGTGGTATATGTATTAGTTTACTAATAAACTGTGGTATGTATGACAGATAAGATTCTACAATAGAATGTAAGCAAATCTGTAAAAATTGTTTGGAATGATAAATGTTGCAGCAATGATGCAGGTTCGGCTCATTTATATGGTGTTCATGTTAGATAACATCTATCCATGATTATAAACAGTTTCAGTTACAGTGTAAGAATATAAAATCTAGCTTGAAGAAGTAAATGCAAAGCCTATGATTGATTTAATAAGCTAAATAACAAATATCCAGTGTTAAAAAGATGGGTGCAAAAATATATGTACAAATAAAAGTAACACCATAATTAGCTTAGCTTAAGGATGATTTACCTGAACTTTGTAATTTAAAAGACTATACAACATAATACTTTAAATCATCAAGAGTTGAAGTATGCACTGTCCCAAAGGAGGTTAAACCTGAGAGTTATAAAATCTTACAAGATGAGTCGTGTATTACAGCTCTCCATTAAGAAAAGAATAATAAATGATATAAATAAATATCAGCACTGAAATGATGACCTTGTAACCCATGCAGTTTAGTTAATGTTCTCTGAGGTCTAACTGTTTTTTTTAACTTGTCCTCAAATGATTAGGAATGTGAGACCCTGTCTTTTGAGGAAAACTATGTGAAGTTTACAGTATTTTGTTCCTTTTAATATAAGATTTTAGCCATTGATTCAAATAAAAGATTATGAACTACATAACAAAACTTAAGGAGTATAATAATCTTGACTCTGGACAGATGCTATTCAAACTAAAGATAACACAGTATTCTATACGATTATGGATTTTTAGTGTTATAGTTTGGAACATGACACTGCTCAGTTTTGGTAATAATGCTGGATGTATATTCCTAAATACTTTGTGAGTTGATTTTGATTCCGTATTGCTTTATTAATAATAAATATTCCTGTATTTGACTGTTTAAATTGTTAGACTGATTTAGTGCAGCTAACCAGTAAAACACAAGCAGAGATGAAATGACTGTGGTATGCTTATAATCTTCAAGGAAAGTTATGTGAGGGTGCACGGAAAGGGTAAAGAAAAGTATATCTCAGTATTTTACTGAAAGTTTATTTGGTAAAATGCAATAAATATGTTCTCACTTTGGTTCTGATCATTTTCATTGTCCGGTACTAGAGACTGCACTGAATTAATGTGAAATTGCAGCATGTTATAAAATAGGCCTTCTATCCAGCAATGACAGCAAACTTCATAATTGCACAACTGTCATAACATTTTCCACTTTACCAGCAATTCAGCAGCTATTCACGAAGATGTCAGAATAAAATCCAGTGTTAAAAATCTGCTTTTTCAATTCTGATTCAAACTGTATCGTATCTAAACTATTGGCTTAAATTCTGGCTTTCCTTCATCATATGTAAAAATGCAATACTGGGCAATGCTTAACATGGTGACACTCAGAATGCTTCAAGAAATTGACTTCAAGTTATGAAGTTCTTATGTATATGGAGCTTGTAGGCAAATAGATCTATGAATTGAATTATTGTACAATTGTACAAGTGTAGCAATCATGGCAGTTAATTTCATATGGCTGTGCAAAAACTACTGTAACTGTATGAATCCATATGCACATTCCTTCTACCTGATTTTTTCATACATGAAGTGGGCACATGTATAGTTAGACTCTGCTTGTACTTGATTTTTGGTGCCAGTCCAAGGTGTTAGCTGCACGACTAGGTGATGTCACACCTCAGTGGGTGTATTCACATCCTAGGAATCTTGGTTTTATAGCTAGCTCTTCATTCTGACTTAAACCTCATGTCAAAAATGTTCTCTTCTGTCTGAACTCAGGGTAGGGCCCTAAGCTGGTGTGAAACAGAAGCTAAGATCTTTCCCTACCTTTGGCATGCATTATACCTGGCCAGGCTTCATGAGGTAGGTGAGGGATCCTTTAAAAGAACAGATATCTGGAAAGAGCTATAGGATGAACTCTCCACACTGACTGAATTCTTCACAGTGGAGAGCAGTGCAGGCATAAGTATGATGACTTGCAGAGAAGGTAATTGGACCAGATTGTCTGGCAGATTTTAACAGTATAGGCAAGCCTGCAAGACTTCTCTGGTAAGTATGACATAACTATAACTAATGCATTGCTTAATATGTAGTTTAATCCCCTACGTTTAGTTAAAGACTGTGGACCTTATTACAAACTATTGCAAATATACTTAACAGCAATGTAAATGTGTGATACTTACTGTGACATGGCCATTACTAATGCAATATTTATGTATTTAGTAGACTGCAGAGGTTATTGCAGACATCTACTTTATTTTTACGGCAAATATACATAAAGCTAGTATAATTCTCTAATAACTGTATTTTAATGTGAAGCATTATTACAGCTGCTGTCTGCTGCTACATTACCATCTGCACAGTTTAGTGCATCTGATAAAGTATGCAATCAAAAATGTGTATAACTTAGTTAAAAATGAAGTAAAAGAGTAAATGAGACATTATGTTTTTGTACAGCAAAAGCAATAACCATTTCAGTACATCTCCTACATTTCCTGAAGATAACTTGCATGTTATTAATAATTTCTTGGGAATTTCCAGAAGTCTTCTTAACTTCTGCAAAGACTACTTTGAAGAACATCATGTGTGTCAGGGGGAGGGGAGGACACAGTTGCACTACTTTCTGGTCAAGATATTTCTTGCTATGGCAAGTTTTCAGCTTGTTTCTTTGAACTAGGCCAGATTTCTGCAGGTGTGCCTATTGATAAAGGAATCAGTAGAATTATCAGTGGAAGGCCATGTATTACAAATATTAGAAGCAAATATCAGCAAGGTAGCATTCATTTATCATAATCAATTGATTACTTATTGGTAAGGATATACAAGATGCACCTGCATGAATCTGGTCTTGCACAAACTGCAAAGTTCCCATAGCAGCCAAATTACTGACCAATAATTAAACCAATACCTCTCTTATCCTCCCCTCTGAGATATGTTATGGCTTCTTAATGTAGCTTTTACAGAAGCTGAGGAGAGGAGATTGTAATAATTTCATTTAATCTGCAATGCACTCCATACTTCTTTTAAAGGTATAGATAATACTGTAGGTTCATAGGATGGTACCAGGCTATTGGCCCATGAGCCCTTTGTAAGTCTAGCCAAGAATTTCGCCCATGTTCCCACAACCAAAACATCTCTTTTCCCTAGCCAGCTGGAAGACAGGTGGGATCCCTGAAGTGTATTTTCTGTTTCCCATCCAATCACCCAGGTTCCTCTTAAAAAGGGCTAGAGAGGTATTCTGCTTGACATGGAGAAGGAGTCTATTCCACAAATGGGGGGTGGTCTTTGGGATACATATTTATCCCACCAACAAGTTCTATTAATATCACAGGCCAGGTTGAGGCCTTGAATGCAGGATGCGCGAGTGGAGTTTGACTTAAAGATATGCAGCAACTGCATCAAGGCTGGGCCTGAGATGGCCTACTATGTCAGACACAGGTCACCTTTGAGGAGTCTGTACAAGACTGAGTAGATGGACAGGGCTTTTAGCCTATCTGTATAGCACAGGTGTTTGAGACCCTGGATTTTCCTGGACAGGACCCTCTGTGGTCCTGTGAATGTTATGACCTCCTTCTTCCTGGATGAAATACCCTTACTTATGAGATGGGCCATGTAGAAAGCCTTCTGTACAATGGAGGCAATGTGGTGGTCAAAAGTCAGGTTGCTATCAACATGGGTACCCAAGTCCTTCACGACTGATTGTATGCTTAGTACGTTGTTATTAATGTGATAATTAGCAGGGATGCCGTTTTCCCCAAAGGGAACAATGAAGCATTTCTTGGCATTCAGATTGAGGCCATGCTTCTGGCACCACTCATTAGTTTGTTTAAGGCTCTCTTGGAGGATGTTCACATCACTAGGGGAATTTAAGATAGCACCCATCTTGCAATCATCTTTAAACTTGGTCAGCCACAGACCACTGGTTTTGTCTGGCACCTCAGAAAAGTATATCCCAAACAGTAGAGGCCCCAAGACCGATCCATGTGGTGCACCACTCATTACAGGTCTACTACTAGAGGTGTCTTCCCCTATTTTGACTGAGTGGGTTCTATCAGTGAGCCAGTTAGCTACCTATTTGGTAACATATGGGTTTATGTCTAGTTGGAAGAGTTTATCTGTTATGGCTGAGTGGGGAATAGTGTCTAAGGCTTTGGCTAGGTCAAGGTAGGTAGTGTGTATTGTCTTCCCCTCATCCATGGTTTTGGTGACTGTTTCAAAGAAGATGACCAAGTTTAACAGGCATAATCTCCCCTTGACAAAACCAAACTGTGTGGGGTCAAGTGTTTGGAGGTTGCCAATGTCCTTGTTTATAAGGTCCATGGTAATGTGTTCCATGGCTTTGCAGATCAGGCTAGTTAGGCTGATGGGTCTATAATTTCCTGGGTCAGTGGATGCTCCACCTTTGTGTAGAGGGATGACAGTGGCTGTCCTCCAGTCAGCTGGGATGAAAATGGTACTCAGGGTTTGATTGAATAGGGTGCCTAATGGGGCTGAGAGTTCATGCCTGAGTTCATGTACTACTGAGAACGTTGTTTGTCTTCATGTATGATACAGCCAGAGATGTTGTCA
Organism: Protopterus annectens; assembly: GCF_019279795.1. Lineage (NCBI taxonomy): Eukaryota > Metazoa > Chordata > Ceratodontiformes > Protopteridae > Protopterus > Protopterus annectens. The sequence goes on along the minus strand of NC_056731.1, from coordinate 1,690,211,344 downwards.
GGTCCATGGAGACTGTATTTTTTGCCTTTGAGAGGACATTAAAGACCTGCTCCCTGGTGATGAGGTGAGGGAAGCAGGTGCTGGGGATGTCCTGGTTTACTGATGGGGGGAAAAGGGGCGTGAAGTTTTAACTGAATCTATCTGCCAGCAGGTTGGCTATATCTATGGCATTTGTGTATGTGGTGTTATTGACCGCCAGTTTAGAGCCGATTAGGGTATTGCCTTTCAGATTGTGGACATATGTGAAGAAGGCCTCGTGATTGTTCTTAGTAAATGTGACCAATTCGGAATCAAAGTTAGCCTTAGCGGATTTCACCAGTGACCTTATTTGCCTGTTCAGATAAAGGAGAGATTGCTTCCAACTTGGCACCTGCTTCCTTCTTCTTTGTCCTGGACAGTGATTTTTTTTCCTTTTATTATAGAGCTTGTTTATTGCTGCTGTCCACCAGACAGGTTTACTCTTCCTTGAGGAAGATGATTTGGTCCTGTCAGGTATTGCTGAGTCCATACAGCTATGTAGGTGCTATGCAAGTTTTATTTACTACTTAGCTGGAAAATAGGAAAGAGAAACAATAAACTATCCTATGTGTTGTGACCTGGCAGTCATATTGCACTTATAGGGTTATATGTTTCATTTTTTCAGTCAAAATAATAGGATGGTAGATCTGGGATGGGCTAACCCCATCTCATTTCTAGTTCAGTGTCCACACTAATAACAGGTATCTGTAAAAAAATAAAAATATATATATAAGAACTGCAGTTAGCAATGTCCCCAAACATACAAAGTCAGAGATTTATATTTATTCACCCTTATCCCTTTTTTCTTCTTTTTCACAACAGGTGAAGAGAGAGGATAACCACTGACTCTTTCAGAAGATCAATGAAAGTGATTTTCAATGAATTATGGTCATGCATTTGTCCATCACAGAATAATCCTTCAATGAATAAACATGAATCTGTGCTTGTTTACAGTGTATTGACCAGTTGTGAGAAGATGGGGGGAAATGAAAATCAGATGATACTTAATTCAAAAACTTCTAAGTGATAAAGTTAAATATTTGTTTTTCTGTATCAGTAGATATGTTCACATTACTATTTTTTTTAATAAAAGGAAATTCATCTTTTAAAGATAATCTACTTTTCCTCACAAAATGAATTAAAATATTTTTCAGCTATCATAGCAAGGAGACTCTAGCAAATAGCCACAAAGTTGATGCAAAAATATTTAAGTGTACTTAAGGAATAAAAAGACTAAGTCCTAGACCCTTTCACTGAAACAGACTCAAAAGTATCATTATCAACCTGCCCTTGACAAAACACAATGGAGATGATGATATCTATATTTATTGATAGATATACATTAGTGCATACTTCCATGACTTGACTTAATATCTTCTAATCATTAACATTATTTATATTTTGCTCATTTTAAATGTTAATATAATCTACAATTCTTATAACAGCAAATTCTCCACCTTTGTCTGCTTTCATTTATTTAAAATATATGTCTGTTATCTAAACTATTCAATAGATTTAATTTGGTAAAAGTCAAACTGTAATACTTCTTTTTAGGCAGAGCACTTTAACAAAATTCTGATTTCCTTGTCACAATTTGGATAACTATGTTCACAAAGAGGCAGAAATCCCTAACCCTGCAATTCATTCCAATTGTATAGACTTTTCATTAAGCCTACACAATTGCAAGACTTTAGCATGATGAGCAACAGTCTAAGACATTTGCTAATGTAATAGACCCCCCCCCCATCTATGGTTGTCCAGTGGCTATCCATGCTGCTCATTGTGCGTACACATTTCCGGTCACCATTACCTGGCCACCAGCAGGGTTGGTTGCCATGAAATGTTGCAGCACAACCACTCAAAGTAAACAAAACTCCTTGCCTGTAGACAAATGTATTAGGCGAGTAGACATGGACAGCTTATATGAAGTAAAGACAAGTTAGCTGTGATCCTGTAGATGCAGGGGACATGATATTGGGCTAATTTAAACAGAATACAATGTTACTAGTGCAGGGATAATTATGCGGGGAAGATAAATGGAAAAGATGTACTCAGTTAGTACATGCAAATGTGATGATTACACAAAGAAACATTTTACAGTAGAAAGATGTTCATGTTGGTGGTAATAATAAACATTCCTGTTTCTAAGTGTTTAGCGATGTATATAACTTAAAAATGGACATGCCAATAATGTATGTGAGAAGGACACAATGCAACATTGCATGATAGGGGAGTAAATGTGATAATAATGTTGATAATATGCCAAGCTGAGATAACAGATAGCAAGGACAGTGGATGCATTACGGGCCATTTGTGTGCAATACAGTTATTGAATATGACATGTATATATAGGTTCATAGGCGTGTACTAGGCTAATGGCTCTGGAGCTTTTACAAGCCTAGCCCATAGGATTACCCTGGCATCATGCCACCCAAGCTTAGGGAATTTATGACTGATAACTGACTGTAATGTTATATCTTCCACTCTGTCCTGTATAAACAAGACATGAGCCATAAAGCAGCTGTGTCATGCACTGCCAAAAGGGACATTTTAACATTTGTCATTAGACAACAAGAGATAGGGGATGTATTACATTGCCACGTCTTAAATAAGCATGTGTTTTATATACATGTGCATCCTAAACAGTAATATAACAATGGTCAAAATTCACAAGTGACAAATGACAACACAGATCTAATGACAGTGCAATACTTCAAGGTCTATGTTCTTAAATGTGACTGGACTTTAGCAGCTTCAAAAAAAACTGTACTGTCTGCTGCTGCTTTAAGTGGTTAATTGCACTCTATTAAATTATATATGTTAGTTGTAGGGCTGTTATAGGTAGTTTGTGTGGTCTTGTTACACTTGGTCTCCAAACCAGCTACTCTACATTAAGGTGTTTTTCTGCAGCCTTACGGCAGAAGTCTGCTGATCTAAAATGTCTGAGTTGTGGACTGCTGGTGGAAGGCTTATTGTGTGCTTTCCGGATTGGTAGCTGGCTTAAAACTTGTTTTGCTTTTTTCGCATTCAAGCCTCGCATTTGCACAGTGCTGCTCTTTGCACAACAGCAGTTAGCAGTGCCCTGTATAGATGCAAATGCCTGGAAGCTCAGTTTTTCCCTAAACAGCTGTCAATGAAACCCTTCCAAGCTTTTCTGCTGCTCTAAGAGCAACACAGTTGTGCACTGAGCAGCATTGCCTTATGATCAACCTTAGTCTACACAAACTATAGGTCCCTCTTGTAGTGTCTATGCTACCAGCACAGTCCTGTCAAAATAACCCATTCCCTTCCCTAATAAAACATACAGTAAGAGCCTGCTATCATGGAAGGCAGTTTCCCATCATCTCTCTGGCTAGCCTGATAGACATGGGTATCCTGAAGCAATATAGCAATTGTCTCATGTGTACTGGCAACCACTTTCTCCTGAAACAAATACTTTGTGAGAGATATAGTTACACTATGAAATTGAAGGTAAGACACACAAGGACAAATTAAATGCCAAAGAGGTTATTAGTGCATGCACACATACACACACACACACACACACACACACACACACACACACACACACACACACATGGACGGGACATGACACATAAACCCACATATGTGGAAGTAGTCACTAGTAACTTACTAAAAGATCATAGGCCTCTCAATTGTAAACCACTTACACACATAACTCAAAAAACAACCATAATAAAACATCCACACCAGTGTCTCACCAAATAAGCCCATAAGGTGTAACACCACAAAACGTAATGCACAAGAATGTTCCCCTCACCAGGCTGGATAAGGAATGGGTTACAGTTAGCTGCCTGTCAGGTGCCAAGATCTATCAAGTCACTCAACCACAAGTACTGGTATGACTGTCATAGTCCATCTGGGGGTAAATAACTTGAGATGTACCTCACTGGGCTATATGAAGATAGACATGACTGAGCTCTCATAATATGTGTCACAGGTAGGTATAAGCGTAGCCTTAATCAGTATTCTCCCCTGTCTAAGGATGATGCTATAATACAAACAGAAACTGACTGACTTTAACAACTGGCTTAGCTTCTGGTGTCAGTCCAAGTAGATCTAATATTTGTCAGCCTGGGAACACGTGGTTGACAGGTCACACTGCTTTGCTGAAAATAGTCTGCACCTGTCTCCTCTAGGCTTTTGGATACTGGCAAAGGCATTAGTCATCCTTATTATGCCTTTTTAGACAGTGTCAAAATAACCAACCTCCCAACATAACAAAATCCTCTCTAGATAAACTCAAGGTACTGCTGCTTAATGCTAGGAGTCTAAACAAGAAACTGCACTCACTGGAAGCACTCCTCCTTTTGGAAGATGCTGACATCTGTGCAGTCACCAAAACATAGTTTAAAGGTGCAGAGGGCCACAATGCCTTCCATATGTTCAGACCATAAACTGTGCATAAAAGAACCAAAGGAGGAGGTGTATCCATCTTCATTAAGGATAAGTACACCTTGGGACTGGTCAAATAGTATGACTCTCTTGAGCTACTCCATGTCCAATTAATTATAGGCAAAGCCTCCTAACATATCATATCTAGCTAAAATCCCCCACCATGGAATAGGAAAAGCATACCATGTACCTGAACTAACTGAAGTCACTTGCTATACATCCCAAAACCTTACTCATGGGTAATTTTAATTGTCCTACCATTGACTGGGAAACATACATGACCACAAACATGCTGGCTCAGAGGTTCTTGGACTTTGTCAATGCAAATGCTATGGAACGACTAATCAGCACACCCACAAGAGGCTCAAATGTCCTGGACAGAGCACGTAACATGGGACAGCATTGTACCCCCCACATGATGTCCTCCCAGGTAAGATCAGAACATAAATCAGTTTTGTTTAATGTCATTATAAGACCAGATATCCCACCAAGCTCAAAAATGGATAAGAAGTTTTCAATGACAAATTACCTCCTAGTAAGCAATGGTATAAGAAGTTTCAAAGCCCCTTTGAATGCAGATAACATGGAATTCTATGTAGAGGTGTATACCAATGCCCTGTATAACCACTTAAGCAGTTTTGTAGAATTGGCTGTACCTG